>NW_026600518.1:5000-49625 GCF_029448725.1 Salvelinus fontinalis
TGTCAGCACTCTTCCATGCATCAATGCATACTTCTTTTGGTACATACGAAGGGTTCATTAGTTTCAAACTCCCTATTCTGGTCCCATGACCCTGAAACCGATCTCTCAGGCAAGACATCGTCTATACAACCTAAACTAGTATGTTGATATACAGTATACATTCAATAAACAGTGTAAAACATCAGAACTCATAGCACCATCAAAGCAGTCAGTTCCATAACTGTCTGGTCTATGATATGAGGGAGAGTAAGTTCTACTGTTCTTCTGCATCACAGCTGGTGATGCAGAAAGGAAATCCTATTGGCCGTCTCGGCGGGGGGGTCTATTGTCCAATAGCCTGTGTCTGGTAGCTTTCTCTCAGCCCATTTGGGGTGGTGATTACACACACACACACACACACACACACACACACACACACACACTCTCACACACACACACACACACAGCAACCCAGTCACACACACACACACACACACACACACACACACACACACACACACACACACACACACACACACACACAGCAGCAAACAGAGTCTTCCATTCAGATCAACTCCACAGACCCATCATTCAGCCTGACACCGCGGAGACTCTGCTAGTGAGCATTCATACCGGCAAGCGGCTCACGAGCGGAAGTTTGGACACACACACACTATCATGCCGAATTATGCATGTGTGTGTGTCCAAACTTCCGCTTGGGCCACTGAGCAACATTCATGTCATTGTGGAGATTTCATTCATATTTCTATGATTCGGTCATGTCTCAAATGATTTGAATATCCATTTTAATTTGAACTACACGGCACCTCATCTCTAAAATCAAGGCTGTGCTAGTGGGAGTGTATCAGTTCAGGGGTGTCACAATATTGACAAGGCCCTGGTCTCCAGGTCCAGATTCCAGCCACAACAGCAGCCAACAAACAGAGGCTAGTATGTCAACATTAAGTGCTTACAGGCCGATAAACGCTGCCGTTAAATTCCTATAGGCAGGTGCTGATGGACAGTGCCAGTAGAATCAAGGCTGCTAGCTAAACTGGAAGGCACCAGAGGACAGAGTATCAAAGTGTGCTGGGAACTAAATGTTTCCCCTTGAGATGGGGTGCCCACTGTGATGGGAGTAATGAGGTGAGATCAAATCAAATCAAATTGTATTTGTCACATGCGCCGAACACACCAGGCGTAGACCTTACCGTGAAATGCTTACAGACGAGCTGGGATAGCACACACACATACACACACACACACTCCTTCTAACCTGCAGCTAGTGCTCCAGTTATTACCCTGCCATCCATAGCCACCTACCCTCTGCCAGCTGTTCCAGTTACCCTGCCATCCATGGCCAGACTGGTCCAGCGGGCTGCAGGTAGCCACCTACCCTCTGCCAGCTGTTCCAGTTACCCTGCCATCCATGGCCAGACTGGTCCAGCGGTCCAGCGGGCTGCAGGTAGCCACCTACCCTCTGCCAGCTGTTCCAGTTACCCTGCCATCCATGGCCAGACTGGTCCAGCGGTCCAGCGGGCTGCAGGTAGCCACCTACCCTCTGCCAGCTGTTCCAGTTACCCTGCCATCCATGGCCAGACTGGTCCAGCGGTCCAGCGGGCTGCAGGTAGCCACCTACCCTCTGCCAGCTGTTCCAGTTACCCTGCCATCCATGGCCAGACTGGTCCAGCGGTCCAGCGGACTGCAGGTAGCCACCTACCCTCTGCCAGCTGTTCCAGTTACCCTGCCATCCATGGCCAGACTGGTCCAGCGGGCTGCAGGTAGCCACCTACCCTCTGCCAGCTGTTCCAGTTACCCTGCCATCCATGGCCAGACTGGTCCAGCGGTCCAGCGGGCTGCAGGTAGCCACCTACCCTCTGCCAGCTGTTCCAGTTACCCTGCCATCCATGGCCAGACTGGTCCAGCGGTCCAGCGGGCTGCAGGTAGCCACCTACCCTCTGCCAGCTGTTCCAGTTACCCTGCCATCCATGGCCAGACTGGTCCAGCGGTCCAGCGGGCTGCAGGTAGCCACCTACCCTCTGCCAGCTGTTCCAGTTACCCTGCCATCCATGGCCAGACTGGTCCAGCGGTCCAGCGGGCTGCAGGTAGCCACCTACCCTCTGCCAGCTGTTCCAGTTACCCTGCCATCCATGGCCAGACTGGTCCAGCGGGCTGCAGGTAGCCACCTACCCTCTGCCAGCTGTTCCAGTTACCCTGCCATCCATGGCCAGACTGGTCCAGCGGTTCAGCGGGCTGCAGGTAGCCACCTACCATCTGCCAGCTGTTCCAGTTACCCTGCCATCCATGGCCAGACTGGTCCAGCGGGCTGCAGGTAGCCACCTACCCTCTGCCAGCTGTTCCAGTTACCCTGCCATCCATGGCCAGACACAAAGGCAACCACTCATTCCCTGGAAGGTACCTGGTGGATCTGAGCCACAGATGAACAACAACTAGAACAACAATACATTTGTGTGTCTTTAGTTGTATTTTTTTATACATGTAAGTCTGTAATGTCTACATGCTAATGTTCTTAAATGTATGTAACTTGTAAACTATTTTTGTTTGTAATGTATTTTTCATTATGTATCGGCAGTGGTGTAAAGTACTTAAGTAAAAATACTTTAAAGTACTACTTAAGTAGTTTTTGGGGTATCTGTACATTACTTTAGTATTTATATTTTTGACAACTTTTACTTTTACTTCACTATCTTCCAAAAGAAAATTATGTACTTTTTACTCCTTTTTACTCTTTTTACTTTTTACTTCATACATTTTCCCTGACACCCAAAAGTACTCGTTACATTTTGAATGCTTAGCAGGACAGGAAAATGGTACAATTCACGCACTTATCAAGAGAACATCCCTGGTCATCCCTACTGCCCTGATCTGGAGAACTCACTAAACAGAGAACATCCCTGGTCATCCCTACTGCCCTGATCTGGAGAACTCACTAAACACATGTTTTATTTGTAAATTATGTCTGAGTGTTGGAGCGTGCCAAGGGCTATCAGTTAAAAAATTTGCCGTCTGGTTTGCTTAATATAAGAAATGTTAAATTATTCATACTATTACTTTTACTTTTGATACTTAAGTATATTTTACCAACTACATTTACTGTTGATACTGAACTATATGTAAAACCAAATACTTTTAGTCTTTTACTCAAGTAGTATTTTATTGGTTGACTTTCACTTTAACTTGAGTCATTTTCTATTAAGGTATCTTTACTTTTACTCAAGTATGAAAATGGAGTACTTTTCCACCACTGTGTATCAGACCCCAGTAAGACTAGCTGTGGCCTTTGGCGTGGGCTAATGGGGATCCCCAGTAAGACTAGCTGTGGCCTTTGGCGTGGGCTAATGGGGATCCCCAGTAAGACTAGCTGTGGCCTTTGGCGTGGGCTAATGGGGATCCCCTGTAAGACGAGCTGTGGCCTTTGGCGTGGGCTAATGGGGATCCCCAGTAAGACTAGCTGTGGCCTTTGGCGTGGGCTAATGGGGATCCTAATAATGATCATTAAAATCTGCAACTGACTACACTTACCTCAATTCAGTACGTATCAGAAGTGTGCTAGTCTATTCAGATACTGCTTCAAAACACATTGTACATAGCACTGCACACCAACACATTTATTCATCGCCATTCATGAAGGCAATAATCAATGGGATAGAGCAGACCCCTCACTGCAGTCCCCCTAGCCCTGCTGTGACCCCTCACTGCAGCCTCAGTCTCCATGGCCCTGCTGTGACCCCTTACTGCAGCCTTCAGTCTCCCTGGCCCTGCTGTGATCCCTTACTGCAGCCTTCAGTCTCCCTGGCCCTGCTGTGACCCCTTACTGCAGCCTTCAGTCTCCCTGGCCCTGCTGTGAACCCTTACTGCAGCCTTCAGTCTCCCTGGCCCTGCTGTGACCCCTTACTGCAGCCTTCAGTCTCCCTGGCCCTGCTGTGACCCCTTACTGTAGCCTTCAGTCTCCCTGGCCCTGCTGTGATCCCTTACTGCAGCCTTCAGTCTCCCTGGCCCTGCTGTGACCCCTTACTGCAGCCTTCAGTCTCCCTGGCCCTGCTGTGACCCCTTACTGCAGCCTTCAGTCTCCCTGGCCCTGCTCTGACCCCTTACTGCAGCCTTCAGTCTCCCTGGCCCTGTTCTGACCCCTTCCTGTAGCCTTCAGTCTCATGGCCTTGCTCTGACCCCTTACTGCAGCCTTCAGTCTCCCTGGCCCTGCTCTGACCCCTTACTGCAGCCTCAGTCTCATGGCCTTGCTCTGACCCCTTACTGCAGCCTTCAGGCTCCCTGGCCCTGCTCTGACCCCTTACTGCAGCCTCAGTCTCCCTGGCCCTGTTCTGACCCCTTACTGTAGCCTTCAGTCTCCCTGGCCCTGTTCTGACCCCTTACTGTAGCCTTTAGTCTCCCTGGCCCTGTTCTGACCCCTTACTGCAGTTCTCAGTCTCCCTGGCCCTGCTCTGACCCCTTACTGCAGCCTTCAGTCTCCCTGGCCCTGCTCTGACCCCTTACTGCAGCCTTCAGTCTCCCTGGCCCTGTTCTGACCCCTTACTGCAGTTCTCAGTCTCCCTGGCCCTGCTCTGACCCCTTACTGCAGCCTTCAGTCTCCCTGGCCCTGTTCTGACCCCTTACTGCAGCCTTCAGTCTCCCTGGCCCTGCTCTGACCCCTTACTGCAGCCTTCAGTCTCCCTGGCCCTGCTGTGACCTCTTACTGCAGTTCTCAGTCTCCCTGGCCCTGTTCTGACCTCTTACTGCAGTTCTCAGTCTCCCTGGCCCTGCTGTGACCTCTTACTGCAGTTCTCAGTCTCCTTGGCTCTGCTCTGTGAAGAACTCCCTCTCTCTAGGCACACTCTGCCCAGCATGCTCATCCATTGGATGGAGCCTCGCACTATTCACTAATACAGCCCCGAAATACATATCCAATCCTTATACCATTTCAGAGGGATCTGAAGGGAACATATAGGCTAAAGTCAATGGATGGATAATGTATAGAAAATTATGTAGGAATGCATATATAGTGGATAGGAAATAGTGTAATAATAGAACCTACTATAGTGTAATAATGTATACATACTATAGTGTATAGACTATAAGTGTAATAATGTATACATACTATAGTGTAATAATGTATACATACTATAGTGTATAGACTATAAGTGTAATAATGTATACATACTATAGTGTAATAATGTATACATACTATAATGTAATAATGTATACATACTATTGTGTAGTAATGTATACATACTATAGTGTATAGACTAGAAGTGTAATAATGTATACATACTATAGTGTAATAATGTATACATACTATTGTGTAATAATGTATACATACTATAGTGTAATAATGTATACATACTATAGTGTATAGACTATAAGTGTAATAATGTATACATACTATAGTGTAATAATGTATACATACTATAGTGTATAGACTAGAAGTGTAATAATGTATACATACTATAGTGTAATAATGTATACATACTATAGTGTAATAATGTATACATAATATAGTGTATAGACTATAAGTGTAATAATGTATACATACTATAGTGTATAGACTAGAAGTGTAATAATGTATACATACTATAGAGTAATAATGTATACATACTATAGTGTAATAATGTATACATACTATAATGTAATAATGTATACATAATATAGTGTATAGACTATAAGTGTAATAATGTATACATACTATAGTGTAATAATGTATACATACCATAGTGTAATAATGTATACATACTATAGTGTAATAATGTATACATAATATAGTGTATAGACTATAAGTGTAATAATGTATACATACTATAGTGTATAGACTAGAAGTGTAATAATGTATACATACTATAGTGTAATAATGTATACATACTATAGTGTAATAATGTATACATACTATAGTGTAATAATGTATACATACTATAGTGTAATAATGTATACATACTATAGTGTAATAATGTATACATACTATAGTGTAATAATGTTTACATAATATAGTGTATAGACTGTAAGTGTAATAATGTAACATACTATAGTGTATAGACTAGAAGTGTAATAATGTATACATACTATAGCGTAATAATGTATACATAATATAGTGTATAGACTATAAGTGTAATAATGTATACATACTATTGTGTAATAATGTAACATACTATAGTGTAATCATGTATACATACTATTGTGTATAGACTAGAAGTGTAACAATGTATACATACTATAGTGTAATAATGTATACATAATATAGTGTAATATTGTATACATACCACAGTGTAATAATGTATACATACTATAATGTAATAATGTATACATAATATAGTGTATAGACTATAAGTGTAATAATGTATACATACTATTGTGTAATAATGTAACATACTATAGTGTAATCATGTATACATACTATTGTGTATAGACTAGAAGTGTAATAATGTATACATACTATAGTGTAATAATGTATACATACTATAGTGTAATAATGTATACATACTATAGTGTAATAATGTATACATACTATAGTGTAATAATGTATACATACTATAGTGTAATAATGTATACATACTATAGTGTAATAATGTTTACATAATATAGTGTATAGACTGTAAGTGTAATAATGTAACATACTATAGTGTATAGACTAGAAGTGTAATAATGTATACATACTATAGCGTAATAATGTATACATAATATAGTGTATAGACTATAAGTGTAATAATGTATACATACTATTGTGTAATAATGTAACATACTATAGTGTAATCATGTATACATACTATTGTGTATAGACTAGAAGTGTAACAATGTATACATACTATAGTGTAATAATGTATACATAATATAGTGTAATATTGTATACATACCACAGTGTAATAATGTATACATACTATAATGTAATAATGTATACATAATATAGTGTATAGACTATAAGTGTAATAATGTATACATACTATAGTGTAATAATGTATACATACTATAGTGTAATAATGTATACATACTATAGTGTAATAATGTTTACATAATATAGTGTATAGACTATAAGTGTAATAATGTATACATACTACAGTGTATAGACTAGAAGTGTAATAACGTATACATACTATAGCGTAATAATGTATACATAATATAGTGTATAGACTATAAGTGTAATAATGTATACATACCATAGTGTATAGACTAGAAGTGTAATAATGTATAAATACTATAGTGTATAGACTAGACGTGTAATAATGTATACATACTATAGTGTATAGACTAGAAGTGTAATAATGTATACATACTATAGTGTATAGACTAGAAGTGTAATAATGTATACATACTATAGTGTAATAATGTAACATACTATAGTGTAATAATGTATACATACTATAGTGTATAGACTATAAGTGTAATCATGTATACATACTATTGTGTATAGACTAGAAGTGTAACAATGTATACATACTATAGTGTAATAATGTATACATAATATAGTGTAATATTGTATACATACTATAGTGTAATAATGTATACATACCAGAATGTAATAATGTATACATAATATAGTGTATAGACTATAAGTGTAATAATGTATACATACTATTGTGTATAGACTATAAGTGTAATAATGTATACATACTATAGTGTAATAATGTATACATATTATGTGTGTAGACTATATTATAATAATGTATACATACTATAGTGTATAGACTATAAGTGTAATAATGTATACATACTATAGTGTAATAGTATATACATATTATGATGTGTAGACTATAGTGTAATAATGTATACATACCATAGTGTATAGACTATAGTGTAATAATGTATACATACTATAGTGTAATAATGTATACATATTATGGTCTGTAGACTATAAGTGTAATAATGTATACATACTATAGTGTATAGACTATAAGTGTAATAATGTATACATACTATAGTGTAATAATATATACATATTATGGTGTGTAGACTATAGTGTAATACTGTATACATACCATAGTGTATAGACTATAATGTAATAATGTATACATAATACAGTGTATAGACTATAGTGTAATAATGTATACATACTATAGTGTATAGACTATAGTGTAATAATGTATACATAATACAGTGTGTAGACTATAGTGTACTAATGTTTACATACTATAGTGTAATAATGTATACATAATACAGTGTGTAGACTATAGTGTAATAATGTATACATACTATAGTGTAATAATATATACATATTATGGTGTGTAGACTATAGTGTAATAATGTATACATACTATAGTGTAATAATGTATACATACTATAGTGTAATAATGTATACATACTATAGTGTAATAATGTATACATAATATAGTGTGTAGACTATATTGTAATAATGTATACATACTATAGTATATAGACTATAGTGTAATAATGTATACATATTATAGTGTGTAGACTATAGTGTTATAGGCTATAGTGTACTAATGTATACATACTATAGTGTAATAATGTATACATATTATGGTGTGTAGACTATAGTGTACTAATGTATACATACTATAGTCTAATAATGTATACATATTATAGTGTATAAGCTACAGTGTAATAATGTATACATGCTATAGTGTTTAAGCTATAGTGTAATAATGTATACATAATATAGTGTATAGACTTTAGTGTGGTATGACTGAGTTGAACAGAGCTACTGCTATAGTCAGTTACGCATTCTGTACAGGTTAGAGTAGCAGCTGCTGCTGGCAATAGAGAGAGAGAGAGAGAGAGAGAGAGAGAGAGAGAGAGAGAGAGAGAGAGAGAGAGAGAGAGAGAGAGAGAGAGAGGAGAGAGAGAGAGAGAGAGAGAGAGAGAGATGGAGAGAGAGAGAGAGAGAGAGAGAGAGAGAGGGAGATGGAGAGAGAGAGAGAGAGAGATGGAGATGGAGAGAGAGAGAGAGAGAGAGAGAGAGAGGGAGATGGAGAGAGAGAGAGAGAGAGAGAGAGAGAGAGAGAGAGAGAGAGAGAGAGAGAGAGAGAGAGAGACAGAGAGACAGAGAGACAGAGAGACAGAGAGACAGAGAGACAGAGAGACAGAGAGAGAGAGACAGAGAGGGGGGAGGTTCTGTAAAGCTGCACTATGAGTCAAGGACCTACATCCCACTATGCAGAAGGAGAGAGCGCTATGCTTTCTAAGGTCTAAAGAGATAGCGGTGCGGCACTGACTGGATATTAAATAGACACTCTTCCAGGTAGCCTACAACACGTCCCAGTGGCTGTCTTGCTGCTGACTGTCTGGCTGCTGACTGGTCTATAACCACAGACTAATAGAGAAAGCTCTCAGCTTCTCTGTGATGCTGGTGCTCCCATAACACCAGACTACTGAGCTGCTGAGCGCAGGATCACCTCTCCCACTACTGACTATAAAGTCTACTCAACGCAGGTTCACCTCTCCCACTACTGACTATAAAGTCTACTCAACGCAGGTTCACCTCTCCCACTACTGACTATAAAGTCTACTCAACGCAGGTTCACCTCTCCCACTACTGACTATAAAGTCTACTCAACGCAGGTTCACCTCTCCCACTACTGACTATAAAGCCTACTCAACACAGGATCACCTCTCCCACTACTGACTATAAAGTCTACTCAACACAGGTTCACCTCTCCCACTACTGACTATAAAGCCTACTCAACACAGGATCACCTCTCCCACTACTGACTATAAAGTCTACTCAACACAGGATCACCTCTCCCACTACTGACTATAAAGTCTACTCAACACAGGATCACCTCTCCCACTACTGACTATAAAGCCTACTCAACGCAGGATCACCTCTCCCACTACTGACTATAAAGTCTACTCAACACAGGATCACCTCTCCCACTACTGACTATAAAGCCTACTCAACGCAGGATCACCTCTCCCACTACTGACTATAAAGTCTACTCAACACAGGATCACCTCTCCCACTACTGACTATAAAGCCTACTCAATGCAGGTTCACCTCTCCCACTACTGACTATAAAGTCTACTCAACACAGGATCACCTCTCCCACTACTGACTATAAAGCCTACTCAATGCAGGTTCACCTCTCCCACTACTAACTACAAAGTCTACTGGCACAAGATCGATGTGAGCCATAAGGGTTACAGCATTTTAGCCTGAATTTTTACACAGATTATACAGCGTTACCCTCAAGCAGCCCAGTGTTTGGAGCTAAATATTGAAGATATTCTATATGTATAACAAATGTATTATGTCCTTGATCAATTGATATGGCCTAATAGTAATGAATTGCTATCCATGTATTCCAGTTGTGTGGCATGTTGTTCTGTGAAGAAGAGGATTGGATTAACGACGTTGTCATGACAATGTAACAGTGAGGTTAAATGACTTTTTGACTTAAAGCTACCGTTGCTCACTGTCCGTTCTCACGGACACCGGCGTGCCCTAATAGCATTTATGTAATAGCCTGTATCGTTTAAGGCTGCACGTGGACATTTCTAGACTGATTTAAAATATTCTATAATAGCCTACTCACTCTCTCTCTCTCTCTCTCTCTCTCTCTCTCTCTCTCTCTCTCTCTCTCTCTCTCTCTCTCTCTCTCTCTCTCTCTCTCTCTCTCTCTCTCTCTCTCTCATATATATATATATATATATATAATTATTTTATTTGTATTTTTACTATATACTGGAAAATCAAAGAGTGAATGGGAAAACCAAAATCACTTGACCAGACAAGCTACGGATGTCCCTTCCCAAGCCCAAAACCATATCGGTCATGTTCCTAGACCTAGGGCACTTGAGTGGAGACGTGCGACGCACAGCAACGCAGCCCGCAACTTATCATCGGCGACGCTCTCCAGCTACGGAGATGGGAGATGTGCCATTTGAGGTTACAATAAATGTTTCATGATGCAACGTGCGCTTTCCACGAGTTACAGCACGCATGAAAACAGAGACACCGTACACCTACGCTGTGACTCTCTGAGAGGTGTCATACGAAACATCTAGTCCTACACAGTGGGATGGGAATTATTGGATGTCATTGCGCTAGGCTATATCAACGAGACGAGAGAGTGGTGGGGGAAATATCCACCTCATGGTGTGCAATAGGATGTCACATAGCATACTGCAGAGCCGACTGTTGTAGGAAGGTGGACAAATGTCTCTTAACACACCGCGAAATTCTCCCACCCCATAGGCTACATTCCCTAATATCACTTGGTCAATATCACTTTACCCACAGAGTTCAGCGCGGGCAGACGCGCGCACGCATTTGGGCAAGTAAATGCTCAAAATGAATGAAGCCGTACACATGCTCTACGGCGGTAAATGTCAGAAAAATGCACCACAACTGCACATAGAATAGCATCAACAATAAATTATGCAATCCTATTCTATATCAGAGTGGCGATGGTGGGAAAATTGTAAGAGGTCATTTTTTAAAAACTGAAATCCCAAACCAGCAAGAGAAGGATGGTGCAGTGTTCTCCGCGCGGCATGGCTATACGGCAGAGAACAGGTATACACGCCTTTACCTGGTGCAGAGGCATCCGCGACACAATTCTTCAAAAAAGAAAACGATAAAGACCAAAAACAATAGTGCCGTTAAATGAGCACCCTGTGACAAGCCCGTCCTTACCTGTAATCGCTGCGGATATCAGTTCACAGCCGCAGTCGCATTGACACTGCGGTAACAGGCACGTTCCAATGAATCCCAACTCCTTTACTTCCAAATTACAACGAGATGCGTCAAAAGAAACACCTTTTGGTATCCTAATCCACAGGGCTGTGATGCTTCTTTATGAATTGGCCCGTTCTAAATCCTCCGCAGCGACGTGTTAGTCAAAAGCATGAGAATCCAGCGCGAAAGGAAATAGCAGCAGGATCCCAACAACACTTCCGATCAGCGAGTCCCTCTCCAGCCTCTATGCCGCTCCGAGTGGACTCAGACCCGGCGGGATCGCAACACCTCCCATCCCAAACGCGGACGCACTTATGCCTTGAAAATCGCTGCACTGTAGGATTCCGCAAGAGGCTGTGTCGCGCTGTAGATCAGTGCGATGCTCCCATCTGAAAGGCGTTGTGTGATGCTGCGACGAGAGGGGATAAGAGAGAGAGGGTGCTTTTCGACTTTGCAGGTTCGCAGCTGACAACTGAGTAACTGGGCAGGGATTTGAGTGTATGGCGCTATGCCGGGGCGCAAGGAGCGACTGTCTTGTTTTACCAAGCCTTCTGACT
This sequence comes from Salvelinus fontinalis, assembly GCF_029448725.1. Classification (NCBI taxonomy): domain Eukaryota; kingdom Metazoa; phylum Chordata; class Actinopteri; order Salmoniformes; family Salmonidae; genus Salvelinus; species Salvelinus fontinalis. The sequence continues at coordinate 17,175 of NW_026600518.1, forward strand.
CGCCCGCAGTGACATCTCGGATCGAGGGCTGTGATTGGGCTAATTGTAAAATTTCACTGCCAGCAATCACAGAAGCGCAGCTCACATGATGAATGAGAGGCATATGCTGAAGCCCGCAGCCAGCGAATGTATTTTCTATGTTTATGTAATGCATTCATTCCAGCGTGAAAGGGATTTGGCTATGCCGAAGGGAATACACATGAATACAATACTGGGGTTGAAATGATCATCGGATTTAAATATCTAATCAGAGCATCATTTGAAGATGGAGATTAGGGAAATTAAATATAATTAAGACACTTGCTCTGTGTCAAGGGATTATCTTATTTTGTCGTTGATTATTTTTTAAAGTTTCTAACAGCTAATCAAGATATTGGCTTTCCGTTGGTATTATGATATTTACGAATGCCTATGCAATAACATTTAAAACTATTAAAGCCTTTTCAGTAAGACATTCACTAAAATAATGGTATTTATTATAGCCAAACCACATTATAGCCTATAAATTAATTATAGGCTATATTCTTAATTTGCCTTACCAATTAGATATAATAGTCACATTTTCAATGATAAGGTCAACAAGCCACATTGAGATAGACCTACAGACAAGGGGTAACATGATTCACAAAACAGTGAAGGATTATTTTCCATAGTTTTGTTTTATAGGTGGGAAATAATTTGATTGCGGTTATATTATCACAGGCAAAATGGCAATTGAAGTTAAATAGCCTACCAGAATAGTAAGCAAATGTTAGGCCTACACCATACAATCCATGATTAAAATTCACGACTGTCATATTCTTTCTTATCTGTAGCCTACTCTACTTTACATCCTGCATACCTGACTGGGCAAGTTAAGAAAGCTGCAACCGTGCTGCAGATACTCTTCTGACCCTGTGGGTTTTGTCTAGACGGGATACAGATTTTGTCAAAATTGACTTTTCTTAGCAGGTTTAAGAGAACTTAAGCGGCAGGTTTTGATAATTAACGCAGCAGGTTAGGATACTTAGGTTAGGGTTAGGGTTAGCTAAAATGCAAAAAAACGAATAAGCAACTTTTGCCGTCAATTTTACAAAAGCTGTATACCATCTAGACATGACCCTCCCTGTGCTGCACTCAGTTGGCAAGGGCACCGCGCTTTGAAAACCTGCATCATAGCTCCACCTGCAGGCCAATCAAGAACTGCAGTTGGTTTTCTGCCACTGCCCCATGCATTGTGAACCAAACCTTGATTTTTGGCGTTTCAAACCTTGACATGTAGGTACATGTTAGACAGATACGTGACATTTCTAAGCACAATTTTAAGTTAACTGTATTTTGTTGTTTGAGATAGAGAGATAGTCCGGGTTAAGAAAATAACACAACAAAAACAAAACAGCCTACCAACCTTACCTGGCTTGCCATAACTGGTCAAAAGCAGGGCAAAATATTTTTTGTAAAATAGTGGCCCCCCTCTTGATGGTGGAGAGAAAGTGTTACATTTTACAAGTTCATTTCCTGCAATTCTACACATTTTGCCATTGGTGTGTAGAGAAAATGTTGCGGTTTTAAAGCAAGTTTTCTGTAATTCTACATATTTTGCCATGGGGCAGAGAATTTTCTTGAACTTTTACATCTCATTTCCTGAAATTCTACAATTTTTTTGTAGTGACATGTCATATTAATATGATATCTGAGTTAGAATGACTAACGCAATCGATGTGGCTCCCTGGAGGGCAGAGCCCCTGGGCACTTGACCAGACAATAGATATTTGGTCATGATTATTACTAAGTTGTAGCAATTTTCTTTATTGAGACATGTGTAATGGAAACAAAAAAGGGTTGTTTTTTCGAATAAAGGATGATTGCCGAATAATTTTGAAGGTATGTGCACATGACGTCTCATGTAACTAACTGTTAAAGCTCCACTCCACATTTTATTCTAAATGCCTACTGCAGCGTTCCCCATTTTCATCGTTGGACATAAAAGACCAAAAAAAAAACAGGAAATCAGCTCCAAGTGATTTCAATTGTGGTAATATGTTCCCAAGTATTCCCACGAACAATAGAAAGACACATGATGACATACAGATATAAGCGGGCTGTCAATTTGCATTCTACAAATTATTTTCAATGATGTTCTGGCCCCTAAACCATCCAATGAAGAAACATGTGTCCAACGGCTGAATCTAGTTGATGATCCCTGGCCTATAGGCTGAATCTAGTTGATGGTCCCTGGCCTGTAGGCTGAATCTAGTAGATGGTCCCTGGCCTATAGGCTGAATCTAGTTGATGGTCCCTGGCCTATAGGCTGAATGTAGTTGATGATCCCTTGCCTATAGGCTGAATCTAGTTGATGATCCCTGGCCTATAGGCTGAATCTAGTTGATGATCCCTGGCCTACTTCTTGCAAAAAAAAATGTTAAACTCTAAAAATACATTTGCTTTGCAGGACAAGGATTGTCTTGACTTGCAAGAACGCTTGTGTTTCTTCACCTTGCTTTTCTGGTTGGCTGATGCAAGTTTCATCATCCAATTATTTCATCTCTACAGGAGTGCATGTTTCACCAGGGCATGGAGCGTGGCGATATGTTGGCACATGAGAATTATTAGAATACGGCAAATATTAGTCAATTATTGCATTCTATTCGTGCTGGCTTTCACAAGCTACCTGAGACATGAAACAGATAGGTGGGAGAGCATTCAGGCTGTCGCCAATTTTTATATGAAATTTGCCTAAATGGGTAATAGAACTACTGCAACCACTTCATTTTTATAGGACACTATTGTTTTTGTTGTTGTTGGTGTGACTTTATTACATCCAGCTGACATCATTACATCCAGCTAGCTTCATTACATCCAGCTGACTTCATTACATCCAGCTGACTTCATTACATCCAGCTGACATCATTACATCTAGCTGACATCATTACATCCAGCTGACATCATTACATCCAGCTGACATCATTACATCCAGCTGACATCATTACATCTAGCTGACATCATTACATCCAGCTGACATCATTACGTCCAGCTGACTTCATTACGTCCAGCTGACTTCATTTCATCCAGCTGACTTCACTATATCCAGCTGACTTCATTACATCCAGCTGACTTCATTACATCCAGCTGACTTACATTTACATTTACATTTAAGTCATTTAGCAGACGCTCTTATCCAGAGCGACTTACAAATTGGAAAGTTCATACATATTCATCCTGGTCCCCCCATGGGAATTGAACCCACAACCCTGGCGTTGCAAGCGCCATGCTCTACCAACTGAGCCACACGGGACTTCATTACATCCAGCTGACATCATTACATCCAGCTGACTTCACTACATCCAGCTGACTTCATTACATCCAGCTAACTTCATTACATCCAGCTGACTTTATTACATCCAGCTGACTTCATTACATCCAGCTGACTTTATTACATCCAGCTGACTTCATTACATCCAGATGACATCATTACATCCAGCTGACATCATTACTTCCAGCAGACTTCATTACATCCAGCTGACTTCATTACGTCCAGCTGACTTCATTACATCCAGCTGGCTTCATTACATCCAGCTGACATCATTACATCCAGCTGACATCATTACATCCAGCTGACTTCATTACATCCAGCTGACGTCATTACATCCAGCTGACGTCATTACATCCAGCTGACGTCATTACATCCAGCTGACGTCATTATATCCAGCTGACTTCATTACATCCAGCTGACATCATTACATCCAGCTGACTTCATTACATCCAGCTGACATCATTACATCTAGCTGACATCATTACATCCAGCTGACATCATTACATCCAGCTGACTTCATTACATCCAGCTGACATCATTACATCTAGCTGACATCATTACATCCAGCTGACATCATTACGTCCAGCTGACTTCATTACGTCCAGCTGACTTCATTTCATCCAGCTGACTTCACTATATCCAGCTGACTTCATTACATCCAGCTGACTTCATTACATCCAGCTGACTTACATTTACATTTACATTTAAGTCATTTAGCAGACGCTCTTATCCAGAGCGACTTACAAATTGGAAAGTTCATACATATTCATCCTGGTCCCCCCGTGGGAATTGAACCCACAACCCTGGCGTTGCAAGCGCCATGCTCTACCAACTGAGCCACACGGGACTTCATTACATCCAGCTGACATCATTACATCCAGCTGACTTCACTACATCCAGCTGACTTCATTACATCCAGCTAACTTCATTACATCCAGCTGACTTTATTACATCCAGCTGACTTCATTACATCCAGCTGACTTTATTACATCCAGCTGACTTCATTACATCCAGATGACATCATTACATCCAGCTGACATCATTACTTCCAGCAGACTTCATTACATCCAGCTGACTTCATTACGTCCAGCTGACTTCATTACATCCAGCTGGCTTCATTACATCCAGCTGACATCATTACATCCAGCTGACATCATTACATCCAGCTGACTTCATTACATCCAGCTGACGTCATTACATCCAGCTGACGTCATTACATCCAGCTGACGTCATTACATCCAGCTGACGTCATTATATCCAGCTGACTTCATTACATCCAGCTGACATCATTACATCCAGCTGACATCATTACATCCAGCTGACTTCATTACATCCAGCTGACATCATTACATCCAGCTGACATCATTACATCCAGCTGACATCATTACATCCAGCTGACTTCACTGCATCCAGCTGACTTCACTACATCCAGCTGACTTCACTACATTCAGCTGACTTCATTACATCCAGCTGACTTCATTACATCCAGCTGACTTCACTACATCCAGCTGACTTCACTACATCCAGCTGACATCATTACATCCAGCTGACTTCATTACATCCAGTTGACTTCATTACATCCAGCTGACATCATTACATCCAGCTGACATCATTACATCCAGCTGACTTCACTACATCCAGCTGACATCATTACATCCAGCTGTCTTCATTACATCCAGCTGACATCATTACATCCAGCTGACATCATTACACCAAGCTGACATCATTACATCCAGCTGACTTCATTACATCCAGCTGACATCATTACATCCAGCTGACATCATTACATCTAGCTGACTTCACTGCATCCAGCTGACTTCATTACATCCAGCTGACTTCACTACATCCAGCTGACATCATTACATCCAGCTGACTTCATTACATCCAGCTGACATCATTCTATCCAGCTGACTTCATTACATCCAGCTGACTTCATTACTTCTAGCTGACTTCATTACATCCAACTGACTTCATTACATCCAGCTGACATCATTACATCCAGCTGACTTCTTTACTTCCAGCTGATTTTATAACATCCAGTTGACTTTATTACATACAGTTGACTTCATTACATCCAGCTGACTTCATTACATCCAGCTGACTTCATTACATCCAGCTGACTTCATTACATCCAGCTGATTTCATTACTTCCAGCTGACATCATTACATACAGCTGACTTCATTACATCCAGCTGACATTGTTACATCCAAGTGACTTCATTACTTCCAGCTGACATCATTACATCCAGCTGACATCATTACATCCAGCTGACATCACTACATCCAGCTGACATCATTACATCCAGCTGACATTGTTACATCCAGCTGACATCATTACAACCAGCTGACTTTATTACATACAGCTGACTTCATTACATCCAGCTGACTTCATTACATCCAGCTGACATCATTACATCCAGCTGACTTCATTACATCCAGCTGACATCATTACATCCAGCTGACATCATTACATCCAGCTGACATCATTCTATCCAGCTGACTTCATTACATCCAGCTGACATCATTACATCCAGCTGACATCGTTCTATCCAACTGACATCGTTACATCCAGCTGACTTCATTACTTCCAGCTGACTTCATTACTTCCAGCTGACTTCATTACATCCAGCTGACTTCATTACACCCAGCAGACTTCATTACATCCAGCTGACATCATTACATCCAGCTGACATCATTACATCCAGCTGACATCATTACATCCAGCTGACTTCACTACATCCAGCTGACATCACTACATCCAGCTGACATCACTACATCCAGCTGACTTCACTACATCCAGCTGACGTTACTACATCCAGCTGACTTCACTACATCCAGCTGACATCATTACATGCAGCTGACTTCATTACAACCAGCTGACATCATTACATCCAGCTGACTTCATTACATCCAGCTGACTTCACTACATCCAGCTGACGTCACTACATCCAGCTGACTTCACTACATCCAGCTGACATCGTTACATCCAGCTGACATCGTTACATCCAGCTGACTTCATTACATCCAGCTGACATCGTTACATCCAGTTGACTACATTACATCCAGCTGACTTCGTTACATCCAGCTGACATCGTTACATCCAGCTGACTTCACTACATCCAGCTGACATCTTTACATCCAGCTGACTTCATTACATCCAGCTGACTTCATTACATCCAGCTGACTTCACTACATCCAGCTGACATCATTACATTCAGCTGAAATATTTACACCCAGCTGACATTATTACATCCAGCTGATTTCACTACATCCAGCTGACTTCACAACATCCAGCTGACATCATTACATCCAGCTGACATAATTACTGCCAGCTGACTTCATTATATCCAGCTGACATCATTACATCCAGCTGACATCATTACATCCAGCTGACATCATTACATCCAGCTGACATCATTACATCCAGCTGACTTCATTACATCCAGCTGACATCATTACACCCAGCTGACATCATTACATCCAGCTGACATCATTACACCCAGCTGACATTATTACATCCAGCTGACTTCACTACATCCAGCTGAAATCATTACATCCAGCTGACATCATTACATCCAGCTGACATCATTACATCCAGCTGACTTCATTACATCCAGCTGACATCATTACACCCAGCTGACATCATTACATCCAGCTGACTTCATTACATCCAGCTGACTTCATTACATCCAGCTGACATCATTACATCCAGCTGACTTCTTTACTTCCAGCTGACTTTATAACATCCAGCTGACATCATTACATCCAGCTGACATCGTTCTATCCAGCTGACATCGTTACATCCAGCTGACTTCATTACTTCCAGCTGACTTCATTACATCCAGCTTACTTCATTACTTCCAGCTGACTTCATTACTTCCAGCTGACTTCATTACATCCAGCTGACATCATTACATCCAGCTGACTTCATTACATCCAGCTGACTTCATTACATCCAGCTGACATCATTACATCCAGCTAACATCATTACATCCAGCTGACTTCACTACATCCAGCTGACATCACTACATCCAGCTGACTTCACTACATCCAGCTGACATCACTACATCCAGCTGACTTCACTACATCCAGCTGACATCACTACATCCAGCTGACTTCATTACATCCAGCTGACTTCATTACATCCAGCTGACTTAATTACATCCAGCTGACTTCATTACTTCCAGCTGACATCATTACATACAGCTGATTTCATTACATCCAGCTGACATTGTTACATCCAGCTGACTTCATTACTTCCTGCTGACATCATTACATCCAGCTGACTTCATTACATCCAGCTGACTTCATTACATCCAAGTGACTTCATTACTTCCAGCTGACATCATTACATCCAGCTGACATCATTACATTCAGCTGACTTCATTACATCCAGCTGACATCATTACATCCAGCTGACTTCATTACATCCAGCTGACTTCACTACATCCAGCTGACATCATTACATCCAGCGGACATCGTTACATCCAGCTGACATCATTACATCCAGCTGACTACATTACATCCAGCTGACTTCATTACATCCAGCTGACATCATTACATCCAGCTGACTTCAATGCATCCAGCTGACTTCATTACATCCAGCTGACTTCACTACATCCAGCTGACATCATTACATCCAGCTGACTTCATTACATCCAGCTGACATCATTCTATCCAGCTGACTTCATTACATCCAGCTGACTTCATTACATCCAGCTGACATCATTACACCCAGCTGACATCATTACATACAGCTGACTTCATTACATCCAGCTGACATTGTTACATCCAGCTGACTTCATTACTTCCTGCTGACATCATTACATCCAGCTGACTTCATTACATCCAGCTGACTTCATTACATCCAAGTGACTTCATTACTTCCAGCTGACATCATTACATCCAGCTGACATCATTACAACCAGCTGACTTCATTACATCCAGCTGACATCATTACATCCAGCTGACTTCATTACATCCAGCTGACTTCACTACATCCAGCTGACATTTACATCCAGCGGACATCGTTACATCCAGCTGACATCATTACATCCAGCTGACTACATTACATCCAGCTGACTTCATTACATCCAGCTGAAATCATTACATCCAGCTGACTTCACTGCATCCAGCTGACTTCATTACATCCAGCTGACTTCACTACATCCAGCTGACTTCATTACATCCAGCTGACTTCACTACATCCAGCTGACATCATTACATCCAGCTGACTTCATTACATCCAGCTGACATCATTCTATCCAGCTGACTTCATTACATCCAGCTGACTTCATTACATCCAGCTGACATCATTACACCCAGCTGACATCATTACATCCAGCTGACTTCACTACATCCAGCTGACTTCATTACATCAAGCTGACATCATTACATCCAATTGACATCATTACATCCAGCTGACATCATTGCATCCAGCTGACTTCATTACATCCAGCTGACTTCATTACATCCAGCTGACATCATTACATCCAGCTGACATCATTACATCCAGCTGACTACATTACATCCAGCTGACTTCATTACATCCAGCTGAAATCATTACATCCAGCTGACTTCACTGCATCCAGCTGACTTCATTACTTCCAGCTGACTTCACTACATCCAGCTGACATCATTACATCCAGCTGACTTCATTACATCCAGCTGACATCATTCTATCCAGCTGACTTCATTACATCCAGCTGACTTCATTACATCCAGCTGACATCATTACACCCAGCTGACATCATTACATCCAGCTGACTTCACTACATCCAGCTGACTTCATTACATCAAGCTGACATCATTACATCCAATTGACATCATTACATCCAGCTGACATCATTGCATCCAGCTGACTTCATTACATCCAGCTGACTTCATTACATCCAGCTGACATCATTACATCCAGCTGACTTCACTGCATCCAGCTGACTTCACTACATCCAGCTGACATCATTACATCCAGCTGACTTCATTACATCCAGCTGACATCATTCTATCCAGCTGACTTCATTACATCCAGCTTACTTCATTACTTCCAGCTGACTTCATTACATCCAGCTGACTTCATTACATCCAGCTGACTTCATTCTATCCAGCTGACATCATTCGATCCAGCTGACTTCATTACATCCAGCTGACTTCATTACATCCAGCTGACTTCATTACATCCAGCTGACTTCATTACATCCAGCTGACATCATTCTATCCAGCTGACTTCATTACATCCAGCTGACTTCATTACATCCAGCTGACTTCATTCTATCCAGCTGACTTCATTACATCCAGCTGACATCATTACATCCAGCTGACTTCATTCTATCCAGCTGACTTCATTACATCCAGCTGACTTCATTACTTCCTGCTGACTTCATTACTTCCTGCTGACATCATTACTTCCTGCTGACATCATTACATCCAGCTGACTTCATTACATCCAGCTGACTTCATTACATCCAAGTGACTTCATTACTTCCAGCTGACATCATTACATCCAGCTGACATCATTACATCCAGCTGACTTCATTACATCCAGCTGACTTCATTACATCCAGCTGACATCGTTACATCCAGCTGACATCATTACATCCAGCTGACTTCATTACATCCAGCTGACATCGTTACATCCAGCTGCCTTCATTACTTCCAGCTGACTTCATTACTTCCAGCTGACTTCATTACATCCAGCTGACTTCATTACTTCCAGCTGACTTCATTACTTCCAGCTGACTTCATTACATCCAGCTGACTTCATTACACCCAGCTGACTTCATTACTTCCAGCTGACTTCATTACATCCAGCTGACATCATTACATCCAGCTGACTTCATTACATCCAGCTGACTTCATTACATCCAGCTGACATCATTACATCCAGCTAACATCATTACATCCAGCTGACTTCACTACATCCAGCTGACATCACTACATCCAGCTGACTTCACTACATCCAGCTGACGTCACTACATCCAGCTGACTTCATTACATCCAGCTGACTTAATTACATCCAGCTGACTTCATTACTTCCAGCTGACATCATTACATAGAGCTGACTTCATTACATCCAGCTGACATTGTTACATCCAGCTGACTTCATTACTTCCTGCTGACATCATTACATCCAGCTGACTTCATTACATCCAGCTGACTTCATTACATCCAAGTGACTTCATTACTTCCAGCTGACATCATTACATCCAGCTGACATCATTACATCCAGCTGACTTCATTACATCCAGCTGACATCATTACATCCAGCTGACTTCATTACATCCAGCTGACTTCACTACATCCAGCTGACATCATTACATCCAGCGGACATCGTTACATCCAGCTGACATCATTACATCCAGCTGACTACATTACATCCAGCTGACTTCATTACATCCAGCTGACATCATTACATCCAGCTGACTTCACTGCATCCAGCTGACTTCATTACATCCAGCTTACTTCACTACATCCAGCTGACATCATTACATCCAGCTGACTTCATTACATCCAGCTGACATCATTCTATCCAGCTGACTTCATTACATCCAGCTGACTTCATTACATCCAGCTGACATCATTACACCCATCTGACATCATTACATCCAGCTGACTTCACTACATCCAGCTGACTTCATTACATCAAGCTGACATCATTACATCAAATTGACATCATTACATCCAGCTGACATCATTGCATCCAGCTGACTTCATTACATCCAGCTGACTTCATTACATCCAGCTGACATCATTACATCCAGCTGACTTCACTGCATCCAGCTGACTTCACTACATCCAGCTGACATCATTACATCCAGCTGACTTCATTACATCCAGCTGACATCATTCTATCCAGCTGACTTCATTACATCCAGCTTACTTCATTACTTCCAGCTGACTTCATTACATCCAGCTGACTTCATTCTATCCAGCTGACTTCATTACATCCAGCTGACATCATTCGATCCAGGTGACTTCATTACTTCCAGCTGACTTCATTACATCCAGCTGACTTCATTACATCCAGCTGACTTCATTACATCCAGCTGACATCATTCTATCCAGCTGACTTCATTACATCCAGCTGACATCATTACATCCAGCTGACTTCATTCTATCCAGCTGACTTCATTACATCCAGCTGACATCATTACATCCAGCTGACTTCATTCTATCCAGCTGACTTCATTACATCCAGCTGACTTCATTACATCCAGCTGACTTCATTCTATCCAGCTAACTTCATTACATCCAACTGACTTCATTACATCCAGCTGACTTCATTACATCCAGCTGACTTCATTACATCCAGCTGACATCATTACATCCAGCTGACTTCATAACATCCAGCTGACTTCATTACATCCAGCTGACTTCATTACATCCAGCTGACTTCATTACTTCCAGCTGACATCATTACATCCAGCTGACATCATTACATCCAGCTGACTTCATTACATCCAGCTGACTTCATTACATCCAGTTGACTTCATTATATCCAGCTGACATTATTACATACAGCTGACATCGTTACATCTAGTTGACTTCATTACATCCAGCTGAAATCATTACATCCAGCTGAAATCATTACATCCAGCTGACTTCATTACATCCAGCTGACATCATTACATCCAGTTGACTTCATTATATCCAGCTGACATTATTACATCCAGCTGACATTGTTACATCCAGCTGACTTTATTACATCCAGATGAATTCATTACATCCAGCTGAAATCATTACATCCAGATGACATCATTACATCCAGCTGACATCACTACATCCAGCTGACTTCATTACATCCAGTTGACTTCATTATATCCAGCTGACATCATTACATCCAGCTGACTTCATTACATCCAGCTGACTTCATTACATCCAGCTGACTTCATTACTTCCAGCTGACATCATCACATCCAGCTGACATCATTACATCCAGCTGACTTCTTTACTTCCAGCTGACTTTATAACATCCAGTTGACTTTATTACATACAGTTGACTTCATTACATCCAGCTGACTTCATTACATCCAGCTGACTTCATTACATCCAGCTGACTTCATTACATCCAGCTGACTTCATTACTTCCAGCTGACATCATTACATACAGCTGACTTCATTACATTCAGCTGACTTCATTACATCCAGCTGACTACATTACAACCAGCTGACATCATTACATCCAGCTGACATCGTTCTATCCAGCTGACATCGTTACATCCAGCTGACTTCATTACTTCCAGCTGACTTCATTACTTCCAGTTGACTTCATTATATCCAGCTGACATTATTACATACAGCTGACATCGTTACATCTAGTTGACTTCATTACATCCAGCTGAAATCATTACATCCAGCTGAAATCATTACATCCAGCTGACTTCATTACATCCAGCTGACATCATTACATCCAGTTGACTTCATTATATCCAGCTGACATTATTACATCCAGCTGACATTGTTACATCCAGCTGACTTTATTACATCCAGCTGACTTCATTACATCCAGCTGAAATCATTACATCCAGATGACATCATTACATCCAGCTGACATCATTACATCCAGCTGACTACATTACATCCAGCTGACTTCATTACATCCAGCTGAAATCATTACATCCAGCTGACTTCACTGCATCCAGCTGACTTCATTACATCCAGCTGACTTCACTACATCCAGCTGACATCATTACATCCAGCTGACTTCATTACATCCAGCTGACATCATTCTATCCAGCTGACTTCATTACATCCAGCTGACTTCATTACATCCAGCTGACATCATTACACCCAGCTGACATCATTACATCCAGCTGACTTCACTACATCCAGCTGACTTCATTACATCAAGCTGACATCATTACATCCAGCTGACTTCATTCTATCCAGCTGACTTCATTACATCCAGCTGACATCATTACATCCAGCTGACTTCATTACTTCCAGCTGACTTCATTACATCCAGCTGACTTCATTCTATCCAGCTGACTTCATTACATCCAGCTGACTTCATTACATCCAGCTGACTTCATTCTATCCAGCTGACTTCATTACATCCAGCTGACATCATTACATCCAGCTGACTTCATTCTATCCAGCTGACTTCATTACATCCAGCTGACTTCATTACTTCCTGCTGACTTCATTACTTCCTGCTGACATCATTACTTCCTGCTGACATCATTACATCCAGCTGACTTCATTACATCCAGCTGACTTCATTACATCCAAGTGACTTCATTACTTCCAGCTGACATCATTACATCCAGCTGACATCATTACATCCAGCTGACTTCATTACATCCAGCTGACTTCATTACATCCAGCTGACATCGTTACATCCAGCTGACATCATTACATCCAGCTGACTTCATAACATCCAGCTGACATCATTACATCCAGCTGACATCATTACATCCAGCTGACATCATTACATCCAGCTGACTTCATTACATCCAGCTGACATCATTACATCCAGCTGACTTCATTACATCCAGCTGACATCGTTACATCCAGCTGACTTCATTACTTCCAGCTGACTTCATTACTTCCAGCTGACTTCATTACATCCAGCTGACTTCATTACTTCCAGCTGACTTCATTACATCCAGCTGACTTCATTACACCCAGCTGACTTCATTACACCCAGCTGACTTCATTACTTCCAGCTGACTTCATTACATCCAGCTGACATCATTACATCCAGCTGACTTCATTACATCCAGCTGACTTCATTACATCCAGCTGACATCATTACATCCAGCTAACATCATTACATCCAGCTGACTTCACTACATCCAGCTGACATCACTACATCCAGCTGACTTCACTACATCCAGCTGACGTCACTACATCCAGCTGACTTCATTACATCCAGCTGACTTAATTACATCCAGCTGACTTCATTACTTCCAGCTGACATCATTACATAGAGCTGACTTCATTACATCCAGCTGACATTGTTACATCCAGCTGACTTCATTACTTCCTGCTGACATCATTACATCCAGCTGACTTCATTACATCCAGCTGACTTCATTACATCCAAGTGACTTCATTACTTCCAGCTGACATCATTACATCCAGCTGACATCATTACATCCAGCTGACTTCATTACATCCAGCTGACATCATTACATCCAGCTGACTTCATTACATCCAGCTGACTTCACTACATCCAGCTGACATCATTACATCCAGCGGACATCGTTACATCCAGCTGACATCATTACATCCAGCTGACTACATTACATCCAGCTGACTTCATTACATCCAGCTGACATCATTACATCCAGCTGACATCATTACATCCAGCTGACTTGACTGCATCCAGCTGACTACATTACATCCAGCTGACTTCATTACATCCAGCTGACATCATTACTTCCAGCTTACTTCACTACATCCAGCTGACATCATTACATCCAGCTGACTTCATTACATCCAGCTGACATCATTCTATCCAGCTGACTTCATTACATCCAGCTGACTTCATTACATCCAGCTGACATCATTACACCCAGCTGACATCATTACATCCAGCTGACTTCACTACATCCAGCTGACTTCATTACATCAAGCTGACATCATTACATCCAATTGACATCATTACATCCAGCTGACATCATTGCATCCAGCTGACTTCATTACATCCAGCTGACTTCATTACATCCAGCTGACATCATTACATCCAGCTGACTTCACTGCATCCAGCTGACTTCACTACATCCAGCTGACATCATTACATCCAGCTGACTTCATTACATCCAGCTGACATCATTCTATCCAGCTGACTTCATTACATCCAGCTGACATCATTCTATCCAGCTGACTTCATTACATCCAGCTGACATCATTACATCCAGCTGACTTCACTGCATCCAGCTGACTTCACTACATCCAGCTGACATCATTACATCCAGCTGACTTCATTACATCCAGCTGACATCATTACATCCAGCTGACTTCATTACATCCAGCTGACATCATTCTATCCAGCTGACTTCATTACATCCAGCTTACTTCATTACTTCCAGCTGACTTCATTACATCCAGCTGACTTCATTCTATCCAGCTGACTTCAATACATCCAGCTGACATCATTCGATCCAGGTGACTTCATTACTTCCAGCTGACTTCATTACATCCAGCTGACTTCATTACATCCAGCTGACTTCATTACATCCAGCTGACATCATTACATCCAGCTGACTTCATAACATCCAGCTGACTTCATTACATCCAGCTGACTTCATTACATCAAACTGACTTCATTACTTCCAGCTGACATCATTACATCCAGCTGACATCATTACATCCAGCTGACTTCATTACATCCAGCTGACTTCATTACATCCAGTTGACTTCATTATATCCAGCTGACATTATTACATACAGCTGACATCGTTACATCTAGTTGACTTCATTACATCCAGCTGAAATCATTACATCCAGCTGAAATCATTACATCCAGCTGACTTCATTACATCCAGCTGACTTCATTACATCCAGCTGACATCATTACATCCAGCTGACTTCACTATATCCAGCTGACATTATTACATTCAGCTGACATTGTTACATCCAGCTGACTTTATTACATCCAGCTGACTTCATTACATCCAGCTGAAATCATTACATCCAGATGACATCATTACATCCAGCTGACATCACTACATCCAGCTGACTTCATTACATCCAGTTGACTTCATTATATCCAGCTGACATCATTACATCCAGCTGACTTCATTACATCCAGCTGACTTCATTACATCCAGCTGACTTCATTACTTCCAGCTGACATCATCACATCCAGCTGACATCATTACATCCAGCTGACTTCTTTACTTCCAGCTGACTTTATAACATCCAGTTGACTTTATTACATACAGTTCACTTCATTACATCCAGCTGACTTCATTACATCCAGCTGACTTCATTACATCCAGCTGACTTCATTACATCCAGCTGACTTCATTACTTCCAGCTGACATCATTACATACAGCTGACTTCATTACATTCAGCTGACTTCATTACATCCAGCTGACTACATTACAACCAGCTGACATCATTACATCCAGCTGACATCGTTCTATCCAGCTGACATCGTTACATCCAGCTGACTTCATTACTTCCAGCTGACTTCATTACTTCCAGTTGACTTCATTATATCCAGCTGACATTATTACATACAGCTGACATCGTTACATCTAGTTGACTTCATTACATCCAGCTGAAATCATTACATCCAGCTGAAATCATTACATCCAGCTGACTTCATTACATCCAGCTGACATCATTACATCCAGTTGACTTCATTATATCCAGCTGACATTATTACATCCAGCTGACATTGTTACATCCAGCTGACTTTATTACATCCAGCTGACTTCATTACATCCAGCTGAAATCATTACATCCAGATGACATCATTACATCCAGCTGACATCATTACATCCAGCTGACTTCATTACATCCAGTTGACTTCATTATATCCAGCTGACATCATTACATCCAGCTGACTTCATTACATCCAGCTGACTTCATTACATCCAGCTGACTTCATTACTTCCAGCTGACATCATCACATCCAGCTGACATCATTACATCCAGCTGACTTCTTTACTTCCAGCTGACTTTATAACATCCAGTTGACTTTATTACATACAGTTGACTTCATTACATCCAGCTGACTTCATTACATCCAGCTGACTTCATTACATCCAGCTGACTTCATTACATCCAGCTGACTTCATTACTTCCAGCTGACATCATTACATACAGCTGATTTCATTACATTCAGCTGACATCATTACATCCAGCTGACATCGTTCTATCCAGCTGACATCGTTACATCCAGCTGACTTCATTACATCCAGTTGACTTCATTAATTCCAGCTGACTTCAGTACATCCAGCTGATTACATTACTTCCAGCTGACTTCATTACTTCCAGCTGACTTCATTACATCCAGCTGACTTCATTACACCCAGCTGACTTCATTACTTCCAGCTGACTTCATTACATCCAGCTGACATCATTACATCCAGCTGACTTCATTACATCCAGCTGACTTCATTACATCCAGCTGACATCATTACATCCAGCTAACATCATTACATCCAGCTGACTTCACTAAATCCAGCTGACATCACTACATCCAGCTGACTTCACTACATCCAGCTGACGTCACTACATCCAGCTGACTTCATTACATCCAGCTGACTTCATTACATCCAGCTGACTTCATTGCTTCCAGCTGACATCATTACATACAGCTGACTTCATTACATCCAGCTGACATTGTTACATCCAGCTGACTTCATTACTTCCTGCTGACATCATTACATCCAGCTGACTACATTACATCCAGCTGACTTCATTACATCCAAGTGACTTCATTACTTCCAGCTGACATCATTACATCCAGCTGACATCATTAGATCCAGCTGACTTCATTACATCCAGCTGACTTCATTACATCCAGCTGACTTCATTACATCCAGCTGACTTCACTACATCCAGCTGACATCATTACATCCAGCGGACATCGTTACATCCAGCTGACATCATTACATCCAGCTGACTTCATTACATCCAGCTGACTTCATTACATCCAGCTGACATCATTACATCCAGCTGACATCATTACATCCAGCTGACTTCACTGCATCCAGCTGACTTCATTACATCCAGCTGACTTCACTACATCCAGCTGACATCATTACATCCAGCTGACTTCATTACATCCAGCTGACTTCACTACATCCAGCTGACATCATTACATCCAGCTGACTTCATTACATCCAGCTGACTTCACTACATCCAGCTGACATCATTACATCCAGCTGACTTCACTGCATCCAGCTGACTTCATTACATCCAGCTGACTTCACTACATCCAGCTGACATCATTACATCCAGCTGACTTCATTACTTCCAGCTGACTTCATTACATCCAGCTGACTTCATTCTATCCAGCTGACTTCATTACATCCAGCTGACATCATTCGATCCAGCTGACTTCATTACATGCAGCTGACTTCATTACATCCAGCTGACTTCATTACATCCAGCTAACTTCATTACATCCAACTGACTTCATTACATCCAGCTGACTTCATTACATCCAGCTGAAATCATTACATCCAGCTGACATCATTACATCCAGCTGACTTCATTACATCCAGCTGACATCATTACATCCAGTTGACTTCATTATATCCAGCTGACATTGTTACATCCAGCTGACATTGTTACATCCAGCTGACTTCATTACTTCCTGCTGACTTCATTACTTCCTGCTGACATCATTACTTCCTCCTGACATCATTACATCCAGCTGACTTCATTAGATCCAGCTGACTTCATTACATCCAAGTGACTTCATTACTTCCAGCTGACATCATTACATCCAGCTGACATCATTACATCCAGCTGACTTCATTACATCCAGCTGACTTCATTACATCCAGCTGACATCGTTACATCCAGCTGACATCATTACATCCAGCTGACTTAATAACATCCAGCTGACATCATTACATCCAGCTGACTTCATTACATCCAGCTGACATCATTACATCCAGCTGACTTCATTACATCCAGCTGACATCATTACATCCAGCTGACATCATTACATCCAGCTGACATCATTCTATCCAGCTGACTTCATTACATTCAGCTGACCTCATTACATCCAGCTGACTTCATTACAACCAGCTGACCTCATTACATCCAGCTGACATCGTTCTATCCAGCTGACATCGTTACATCCAGCTGACTTCATTACTTCCAGCTGACTTCATTACTTCCAGCTGACTTCATTACATCCAGCTGACTTCATTACTTCCAGCTGACTTCATTACTTCCAGCTGACTTCATTACATCCAGCTGACTTCATTACAACCAGCTGACTTCATTACTTCCAGCTGACTTCATTACATCCAGCTGACATCATTACATCCAGCTGACATCATTACATCCAGCTGACTTCATTACATCCAGCTGACATCACTACATCCAGCTGACTTCACTACATCCAGCTGACTTCATTACATCCAGCTGACTTCATTACATCCAGCTGACTTCATTACTTCCAGCTGACATCATTACATACAGCTGACTTCATTACATCCAGCTGACATTGTTACATCCAGCTGACTTCATTTCTTCCTGCTGATATCATTACATCCAGCTGACTTCATTACATCCAGCTGACTTCATTACATCCAAGTGACTTCATTACTTCCAGCTGACATCATTACATCCAGCTGACATCGTTACATCCAGCTGACATCATTACATCCAGCTGACTTCATTACATCCAGCTGACATCATTACATCCAGCTGACATCATTACATCCAGCTGACTTCACTGCATCCAGCTGACTTCATTACATCCAGCTGACTTCATTCTATCCAGCTGACTTCATTACATCCAGCTGACATCATTCGATCCAGCTGACTTCACTACATCCAGCTGACATCATTACATCCAGCTGACATCATTACATCCAGCTGACTTCACTGCATCAAGCTGACTTCATTACATCCAGCTGACTTCACTACATCCAGCTGACATCATTACATCCAGCTGACTTCATTACATCCAGCTGACATCATTCTATCCAGCTGACTTCATTACATCCAGCTGACTTCATTACATCCAGCTGACTTCATTCTATCCAGCTGACTTCATTACATCCAGCTGACATCATTACATCCAGCTGACTTCATTACATCCAGCTGACATCATTACATCCAGCTGACATCATTCTATCCAGCTGACTTCATTACATCCAGCTGACTTCATTACATCCAGCTGACTTCATTCTATCCAGCTGACTTCATTACATCCAGCTGACTTCATTACATCCAGCTGACTTCATTACATCCAGCTGACTTCATTACATCCAGCTGACTTCACTACATCCAGCTGACTTCATTCTATCCAGCTGACTTCATTACATCCAGCTGACATCATTCGATCCAGCTGACTTCATTACATGCAGCTGACTTCATTACATCCAGCTGACTTCATTACATCCAGCTGACTTCATTACATCCAGCTGACATCATTACATCCAGCTGACTTCATTACATCCAGCTGACTTCATTACATCCAGCTGACT
This sequence comes from Salvelinus fontinalis, assembly GCF_029448725.1. Classification (NCBI taxonomy): domain Eukaryota; kingdom Metazoa; phylum Chordata; class Actinopteri; order Salmoniformes; family Salmonidae; genus Salvelinus; species Salvelinus fontinalis. The sequence continues at coordinate 37,597 of NW_026600518.1, forward strand.
TCATTACATCCAGCTGACTTCATTACTTCCAGTTGCCATCATTACATCCAGCTGACATCATTACATGCAGCTGACTTCATTACATCCAGCTGACTTCATTACATCCAGCTGACTTCATTACATCCAGTTGACTTCATTATATCCAGCTGACATCATTACATCCAGCTGACATCATTACATCCAGCTGACTTCATTACATCCAGCTGACATCATTACATCCAGACGACTTCATTACATCCAGCTGACATCATTACACCCAGCTGACATCATTACATCCAGCTGACTTCACTACATCCAGCTGAAATCATTACATCCAGCTGACATCATTACATCCAGCTGACATCATTACATCCAGCTGACATCATTACATCCAGCTGACTTCATTACATCCAGCTGACATCATTACACCCAGCTGACATCATTACATCCAGCTGACTTCACTACATCCAGCTGACATCATTACATCCAGCTGACATCATTACATCCAGCTGACTTCACTACATCCAGCTGACTTCACTACATCCAGCTGACATCATTACATCCAGCTGACATCATTACATCCAGCTGACATCATTACATCCAGCTGACATCATTACAACCAGCTGACATCATTACATCCAGCTGACTTCACTACATCCAGCTGACTTCACTACATCCAGCTGACATCATTACATCCAGCTGACATCATTACATCCAGCTGACTTCACTACATCCAGCTGACTTCACTACATCCAGCTGACATCATTACATCCAGCTGACATCATTACATCCAGCTGACATCATTACAACCAGCTGACATCATTACATCCAGCTGACATCATTACAACCAGCTGACATCATTACATCAGCTGACATCATTACATCCAGCTGTTTTTATTGACACAAGATAGTTAAATGGAAACGCACCGTAGCAGACAATTGTCTACCTAAGTAGTTTTTGGGGTATCTGTACCTTACTTTAGTATTTATTCCTTAAGAAAATATTGTACTTTCTACTCCATACATTTTCCTTGAAACCCAAAAGTACTCGTTACATTTTGAATGCTTAGCAGGACAGGAAAGAGTCCAATTCACACACTTATCAACAGAACATCCCCGGTCATCCCTACTGCCTCTGATCTGGCGGACTCACTAACACAAATGCTTTGGATGTAAATGATGTCTGAGTGTTGGAGTGTGCCCCTGGCTTTCCTTAAATAAATAAAAATATATATATATAAAGTGGTGCCATCTGCTTTGCTTAATATAGGGAATTTGAAATTATTTATACTTTTGCTTTTGATACTTAAGTATATTTTAAACCAAATACTTTTAGACTTTTCCTCAAGTAGAATTTTACTGGGTGACTTTGACTTCTTTTTAAGTATGACAGTTGGTTACTTTTTCCATCCACTGCAATTGTCACATGTATTTTCTATGCAAACTTTGTAAATGACGATAACAAATCAGTGAACATGTTAATAGAAGCACAGCTACTGATGAACACAACAAGAGATACTCTTCTGATGCACAAACACATTTTGAAATTGCACCTGGTGTATTCTACTATTATTACTCTCATTAGTAAGAATAGTGGCCTAGTGGACATCTAAATACCAAGGTAATCCAACCAGTCGAAAAACCAATGCCCTCTAACAAGAAGGACATATGAAATATTTACAAATGAAGAGGTTTCACAGGGAGCAAAAATGTCTAAACTGAGGAACAATGACCCTTTTATAAATCAATTCATCCCTAATAAATCTAAATTGAGTTGGTCAGTGTGTAACCTGTATAGGGTATGTATGTACGGATGCTCTGCAGTTTAAATCCAGAGTCATTGATTGAAGCGCAGGAGGCCGGTATGGTCATCCATTCTACTCTGCTCCTGGTGTCAACCCCCACGGCTTTATCTGATGAATTCATTCAAAGATTAAAATGCACAGAATAAAGACCCACCAATCTATGGCCCTTCACTATTGAGTTAAATCAACATTCTCTAGACCTCAATATTTAGATCTTGTTTCTCAGCACAGAAAATCAATAAGGACTGCAGTGGAGAGGGGTGGATGGCGTTGGTCAGGAGTCAGGACTGCAGTGGAGAGGCGTGGATGGAGTTGGTCAGGAGTCGGGACTGCAGTGGAGAGGGGTGGATGGAGTTGGTCAGGAGTCAGGACTGCAGTGGAGAGGGGTGGATGGAGTTGGTCAGGAGTCAGGACTGCAGTGGAGAGGGGTGGATGGAGTTGGTCAGGAGTCAGGACTGCAGTGGAGAGGGGTGGATGGAGTTGGTCAGGAGTTGGGACTGCAGTGTAGAGGGGTGGATGGAGCTGGTCAGGAGTCGGGACTGCAGTGGAGAGGCGTGGATGGCGTTGGTCAGGAATCAGGACTGCAGTGGAGAGGGGTGGATGGCGTTGGTCAGGAGTCGGGACTGCAGTGGAGAGGAGTGGATGGCGTTGGTCAGGAGTCGGGACTGCAGTGGAGAGGGGTGGATGGCGTTGGTCAGGAGTCGGGACTGCAGTGGAGAGGAGTGGATGGCGTTGGTCAGGAGTCGGGACTGCAGTGGAGAGGGGTGGATGGCGTTGGTCAGGAGTCGGGACTGCAGTGGAGAGGGGTGGATGGAGTTGGTCAGGAGTCGGGACTGCAGTGGAGAGGGGTGGATGGAGTTGGTCAGGAGTCGGGACTGCAGTGGAGAGGGGTGAATGGCATTGGTCAGGAATCAGGACTGCAGTGGAGAGGGGTGGATGGAGTTGGTCAGGAATCAGGACTGCAGTGGAGAGGGGTGGATGGAGTTGGTCAGGAGTCAGGACTGCAGTGGAGACGGGTGGATGGCGTTGGTCAGGAGTCAGGACTGCAGTGGAGAGGTGTGGATGGAGTTGGTCAGGAGTCGGGACTGCAGTGGAGAGGGGTGGATGGCGTTGGTCAGGAGTCGGGACTGCAGTGGAGAGGGGTGGATGGCGTTGGTCAGGAGTCGTGACTGCAGTGGAGAGGGGTGGATGGCGTTGGTCAGGAGTCGGGACTGCGGTGTAGAGGCGTGGATGGAGTTGGTCAGGAGTCGGGACTGCAGTGGAGAGGGGTGGATGGCGTTGGTCAGGAGTCGTGACTGCAGTGGAGAGGGGTGGATGGCGTTGGTCAGGAGTCGGGACTGCAGTGGAGAGGGGTGGATGGCGTTGGTCAGGAGTCAGGACTGCAGTGGAGAGGGGTGGATGGAGTTGGTCAGGAGTCAGGACTGCAGTGGAGAGGGGTGGATGGAGTTGGTCAGGAGTCAGGACTGCAGTGGAGAGGGGTGGATGGAGTTGGTCAGGAGTCAGGACTGCAGTGGAGAGGGGTGGATGGAGTTGGTCAGGAGTCAGGACTGCAGTGGAGAGGGTGGATGGAGTTGGTCAGGAGTCAGGACTGCAGTGGAGAGGGGTGGATGGAGTTGGTCAGGAGTCAGGACTGCAGTGGAGAGGGGTGGATGGAGTTGGTCAGGAGTCAGGACTGCAGTGGAGAGTTCGGACCAAACAGACAAACAGACAGCATTGTGGAACAATGGTCAGCAGGCCACTGAACTGAAGAGATCAAATCCTATACATGGTATTATGCTGTGTGCCATGCAGTACTGGATGCATGCGATTCCAGACACAGCAAAATGCTCTTGTGTGTTGGTGAATTCTGGTGCAACATGACTCACTCAGGTAGGTGCTGTACATTGGGGAAGGGGTGAGTTACCCAAGTTGATGTTTTGGGTTTGAGGGAAACACCACACATAAACACAGATCATTCTCATCCTAATTTATCCTCATCCTCATCATCTTCCTCATCCTCATCATCATCATTCTCTCACTCCAGATTCAGCCAAAGTGCATTTGATCCAGAGTTTGATTCAATATTGTCTCCTGTCTTTTCACAGGTGTTAATAACGACCTATCGTACCAAGACACTCGTTATAGCAGTGGGCACTACCAGACACTAATGACACTAATAAAGGCAGTCTTACCTGTTAGCAGAGTGAATGAGTGGAAAAGGTGAACTCAGAAAGAAGCTGTGCACAATGAATATCCTGAAGGGAACCCTGTCAAATCACATGCAATCACTCCTTCTCACACCTCTGTTAGGCTTTGACCATTAGATCCACTTTTAGTGTCCCATTGCCATGGCAACCTTTAGGAGGATGTAGTCAATTGAAGTTCTGGGCTGGGTAGTGGAAATAATGCAGTCATCCAATGGCTGGCCCAGGTTTTAATAAGGGAAGGGGGAAGTTGTGGGCCTTTAACTAGGCCTCTATCAGACAGGAGGACAGAGGCCAGCGGACCAGTCTGACTTCCTCATTTGTCTTGGAAATGAGACGCTGAGTTATAGAGCAACATGAATGACTTTGATCAAGCCCCTTTATGTAGAGTCAAGTGGATAGGAGGAGGATGTGTGTGTGCGTGTGTGTGTGTGTGTGTGTGTGTGTGTGTGTGTGTGTGTGTGTGTGTGTGTGTGTGTGTGTGTGTGTGTGTGTGTGTGTGTGTGTGTGTGTGTGTGTGTGTGTGTGTGTGTGTGTGTGTGTGTGTCTGCTGCCAGCTGGCCCTTGTGTAACCCTGGCAACTTTCGGGTGTTTGTTCTTCGATGTGTGTGCGTGTGTCCCATTGAATAAGCAAACTGATCCCCTGAAGCACAGCTGTATGTGGATCGGCCCTGAGCCTGGCAGGGGAATTGGGCGAGAGAGAGAGAGAGAGAACAGCACAGAAGTCAGGTTTCTCTAGAGTCCTCCTAGCCCTGGAGAAATACCATGGATCCCTCATGTAATGGACATTCATCACATCTGTTACTCTATTACACAATACCCCAGCCAGACTTCCACCTCTAAATCACCCATGCCAATGTGTAGATGCCAGCTTTATGGGCAATTTCCAAGTCATTTCTATATACGGGAGACAATAATATTTATGGGCTGTCAATGGAGGAGCTGGATTTAGACTGTCCATCTTCATAAAAGTATCCGCCTCTCTCCATTGGTTGGCAATGCACTGAGGCGGGTTTCTGTTTGATTTAAATCACATGATGAACATTGGCAACATCCCAAACGACATCCTATTCCCTTCATAGTGCACTACTTTTGACCAGAGCTCTATGGGGAATAGGGTGCCATTTGGGATACAGATAGTGTCAGTTGGTATGGAGCCTGCTCATCAGTGCTCTGACTCTAATAACATGTGGCCAAGCTAATCGCATTTTATAAACACCATGGAGACAATGAAGGACACTTTAATATCTCATCGATTTGGGATTCAGATTCATTTTCAGTGTTCACTCCGTCTCTCATAAACCACTGACCGGTAAATTACATTAGAGCTGCTGATGTCTTTGTGTGTGTGTGGTGCAATGAGCATGACATTTAAATTACGTTTGCAAATAAACACCATTATTATCTCCTTTGAACACAACTATTGTTGTATGAACTTGTATTTAAGTTTTTGGGCACTCTTGATTCATGGGATATGGTCATTTGGACGACAACAACATGGTTTGAAATATTAATACTTTCTACATTTTAATTATTCTGCAATGAAGCGTAGAAACAGAGTGAGTAGATGTCTCTGGAGAATCACATGTATCTCTGCAGTGAAACCGAATGCTTACAGATGGCCTTCTGATGGGGTACTGAGGAATATTTGATCAATTGCTGCATGGGTGCATTTCTGAGTATGGAAGTACATTTCAACGATACCAACATTTTAGTGGGTTTATATAGAACTGATCTAATGGTTATGGGTGAATTGAACCCCGCAGAGTCGATGCCAGCGCGGAAATAGAATTAGCATCATTAAAAAAAATCCCAGTCAAAATCCATCTGTTCAAGCTAGATGAGGTGGATGGGCTGCGTCTCAATCCACCACATCTGCCAATGGCGGCATTCCACATCTGCGGTGGAAGGTGGCCGAGCTACAGCGGTGTTTGTCAGACTATGAGTCGTCCCTAAAATCAGTCTCCTCACGAAAACGTTTTGCTCTACGAACCCCACAAAGGTCACAGGACTTGTCTGAAATTGGTACCTCCCATCTGCTGACTTCTGTCTGTAACGTCCGAACAGTTTGAGTTACACACTAATATGACACCTCTATGTAAAGGTGAGACTCTCACGAACACGTACATGTCTAGGATGCCCACAAGCTTCACAAGACTCGTCTGAAGGCAGCCCGATACCAGTTTTAAAAAATGAATGGAAGTACGGTATACAGTGCCAGTCAAAGGTTTGGACACACCTCCTCATTCAAGGGTTTTTCTTTATTTTGATTATTTTCTACATTGTAGAATAATAGTGAAGACATCAAAACTATGAAATAACATCAGTTGTGTTGTGACAAGGTAGGGGTGGTATACAGAAGATAGCCCTTTTTGGTAAAATACCATGTCCATATGTGAAGAACAGCTCAAATAAGCAAAGAGAAATGCCAGTCCATCATTACTTTATGACATGAAGGTCAGTCACTCCGGAAAATTTTAAGAACTTTGAACGTTTCTTCAAGTGCAGTCTCAAAAACCATCAAGCGATATGAGGAAACTTATCCTCTTGAGAACCGCCACAGGAAAGGAAGACCCCGATTTACCTCTGTTGCAGAGGACAAGTTCATTAGAGTTAATTGCACCTTAGATTGCAGCCCAAATAAATGCTTCACAGAGTTCAAGTAACAAACACATCTCAACATCAACTGTTCAGAGGATATAACGTGAATCAGGCCTTCATGGTTGAATTGCTGCAAAGACACCACTACTAAAGGACACCAATAACAAGAAGAGATTTGCTTGGGCCAAGAAACACAAGCAATACTCATTAGACCGGTGGAAATCTGTCCTTTGGTCTGATGAGTCCAAATTTGAGATTTTTGGTTCCAACCACCGTGTCTTTGTGAGACGCAGATTAGGTGAACGGATGATCTCCGCATGTGTGGTTCCCACCATGAAGCATGGAAGAGGTGGTGTGATGGTGTGGGGGTGCTTTGCTGGTGACACTGTCTGTGATTTATTTAGAATTCAAGGCACACAACCAGCATGGCTACTAGAGCATTCTGCAGCGATACACCATCCCATCTGGTTTGCGATGAGTGGGACTATCATTTATTTTTCAACAGGACAACGACTCAAAACCCACCCCCAGGCTGTGTAAGGGCTTTTTGACCAAGAAGGAGAGTGATACAGTGATGCAGCAGATGACCTGGCCTCTACAATCACCCGACCTCAACCCAATTGAGATGGTTTGGAATGAGTTGGACCACAGCGTGAATGAAAAGCAGCCAACAAGTGCCCAACATATGTGGGAACTCCAAGACTGTTGGAAAAACATTCCTCATGAAGCTGGTTGAGAGAACGCCAAGAGTGTGCAAAACTGTCATCAAGGCAAAGGGTGGCTACTTTGAAGAATCTAAAATCGAAATATATTTTGATTTGTTTAACACTTTTTTTGGTTACTACATGATTCCATATCTATTATTTCATAATTTTGATGTCTTCACTATTATTCTACCATAAAAACTGTGACATTTTATTAATTTCCCATGAAATTAAAAAATGATTGATTCAAGGTGTATGTGTATGCGTGTGTGTCGGTGTGAATCCTCACTGCTTTCTCACCCACATAGCCATACAGACTCCCTATCAGGCCAGCTGCTGCCTGCCTGTCTCCCTACCCTGAGTGTGTTTGGGGGGGGGGGTCAGTTAGGGATGTGTCTGCCAGGCATCTCTCCAGAGAACTAGGGCCCTGTCCAGGGACATATAGCCCCCTTTACACCCCCCTGCACCACCCAGGATTACCCCCCCCCTCCCTGCACCCACCAGGATTACCCTACCCCCCCCCCCCTCCAAGATTACACACATCGTAGGGGAGGTGGGATGCATATGGGGTGAATGGGTTGGAACACACAGTCCCTCTCTATCGCTGTCACCCCCTCTCTCACCCTATGTCTGTCTCTCTTTCTCTCACTCCGTCTCTCTCTCTCTCTCTCTCTCTCTCTCACTATGTCTGTGTCTGTCTCTCTCTCTCTCTGTCTGTCTCTCTCTCTCTCACTCTGTATGTCTGTCTCTCTCTCACTATGTCTGTCTCTCTCTCTCACTGTATGTCTGTCTCTCTCTCACTATGTCTGTCTGTCTGTCTCTCTATGTCTGTCTCTCTCTCTCTCACTCTGTCTGTCTCTCTCTCTCTAACTCCGTCTCTCTCTCTTTCTCAAGGCGTAGACATGGACTGTCTGTTTTCCTGCATTATTAAGACTAGATAAGAGAGATAGAGAAAGGGATATGCAGTTTAATTAAACATTGGAAGACGTTTAAGAGCTGAAGCTGCAGAGCATATCGTCTGAAGGAGATATGATGCTATGATGTGATCTTACTAAGTTCCATATGGTCTGACTCGTGGACATGAGCTATTAATTCATCATTATTATTTATTCCTTATCATCTTCATGTTATTAATCAACTTACATCTTCGTTGAATGTTCACCGTGCTTGAACCTTATTGGACCATGCTTGAACCTTATTGGACCATGCTTGAACCTTATTGGACCATGCTTGAACCTTATTGGACCATGTTTGGACAATCTGACAAGAGACATTCTAAGAACATGGAAACATTTCTTGTCCGGTTTGGTAGATAAATGACATAATTAGAAAAACGTTTGCAGAGCATTTAACAACACTTTCATCCCATAAAAAGATGAAAGATATGCCCTCATGTAGTTCAGAAAACATGACTGAATTCTCGGACCACTTGTCAATTTGGACAAATAGAGGTTAGAAGAACATTATCTCTGGCCAACAGAAATATTCTGAGAATTAAAAGATTAATTCTGCAACTGCTTTGGACATGTCCTGAGTTTGCCTAAAGTCCTTTGATGTTGTCACTGATATCCACAGACACAAGCATAAAGACGAATCAGAATATATCTCTCTCTTTCTCTCCACCCCCCCTTTCTCTTGCTCTCTCTCCCCCCTCTCTCTCTACCCCACTCTCTCTCTCTCGCTCTCTCTACCCCCTCTCTTTTTTTCTCTCTCTCTACCCCCATCTCTTTTTTTCTCTCTCTCTACCCCCATCTCTTTTTTTTCTCTCTCTACCCACTTTCTCTCTACCCCCTCCCTCTCTTTTTTCTCTCTCTCTCTACCCTCTTTCTCTCTACCCCCTCTCTCTCTTTTTTCTCTCTCTCTACCCCCTTCTCTCTCACTCACTCTCGCCCCCTTCTCTCTAACACCTCTCTCTTTTTTTTCTCTCTCTCCCTACCCCCTCTCTCTCTTTTTTTCTCTCTACCCCTTCTCTCTCTCTCTCTACCCCCTTCTCTCTCTTTTTTTCTCTCTACCCCTTCTCTCTCTCTATCCCCCCCTCTCTCTCTCTGCTCCCTCTCTTTCTCTGCATACTGCACCATCATATATATCTCATGATTAATCCTTCAAGGTTGCCTCCCTTTTGGGTTCTACTCAACGGTTTCAGCCCCATTTACCCGACACCAACAATATACCATCCTGATCCATAGTAATGACTCTTAATTAACAGGTGTTCCTGCAAATACATGTTAAAAGATATAATTTAACAGTAAACCCCCATAGCCCAGATAACTTTGAACACATTTTTGTATCATTCATCTTTTTAAAACGAGAAGGGGAGTGCAATGACAAGGACTAGAAAGAGAAATCACCAGAGCCAGAACCGTGGAAGTCTTGTCTAATCTTGTTAAATTATTGAACATACAGCAGCACACATGCACATTTTAAATTGATCATGGTTTTCTCTGCATGTTGTTACAGAAGGGCTACAAGACTAGTCATTATGCATGAATACATGTCATAAACATTGTGTGTTATTGCAGTCAACTGTAAGGTGTTGGTTATGGATGTGTTTGTGTTTAATGAGTTAGCTGGAAGAGTGGCACCATGAGATGAAGTGAAGCGGGGAGCTTTAACTAACAGGTTGCTATGGTGTGATCATATACCATGGATGCAATTATGCATGGATAAATAATGCTAATTAAATTAGATTTCCCACAAACAAACTAAAGTTTAATTCATTCGTATCACATGTGGAGTTTTGCTATTAATATCTAATGCATATTACTCCTATATACATGTTGTCATGGATAATTGCAGAATTTCATATGAGCGTATGAATCCAGTGTATATGGTATAGCCTACATATTATGTACATCTGAAAGCATACTGTATCACGCTGTGGTTCACTTCACAAAGTAGTTCACACAGTATTCATTAGACATCTGTCACAACACACACTGCAGAACACCAAAAACAGAGCTAGATGAAGGAGCTGCACAGGGCTAACTGACACACAAAGACTAGTCCTCATTTTACAGATATCATTCTCTCTTTCTCCTCTCTCTGTGGCTTTATTGGCATGGGAAACACATGTTAACATTGCCAAAGCAAGTAAAATAGATAATAAACAAAAGTGAAATAAACAATAAAAAACTAACAGTAAACATTACTCACACAAAAGTTCCCGAAAGAGTAAAGACATTTCAAATGTCATATTATGTAAATATAGTGTTGTAATGATGTGCAGATAGTTAACGTACAAAAGGGAAAATAAATAAACATAAATATAATGTAGGTTGTATTTACAATGATGTTTGTTCTTCACTGGTTGCCCTTTTCTTGTGGCGACAGGTCACAAATCTTGCTGTGATTGCACACTGGTATTTCACCCAATAGATATGCGAGTTCATCAAAATTGTATTTGTTTTTGAATTTTTTGCGGGTCTGTGTAATCTGAGGGAAATATGTCTCTCTATAATATGGAAACAGGAGACAAAGGGCTGTGAGACATGGATCTAGACACATGAAAATAAGGAAGTTTACAGAGGGTGCGGTGCAACAGAGGACGAACAGCAGAAGGGATAAGGATTTTGGAGTAGGGGGGAAAGGTCTCGGCTTCCGGGGGTGTAGCCGCTAGGCTATAGCGGAGTGCCAGCGCATCCGGCTTAACATCCTTGGGTAGCGGTCGGTGTTGCGGAAGCGAAGTGGCCTGGGCCTTACTGAACCCCTCCTGGAGGTCCTGGTACTCTGCGGGAATGGTGGAGAGCTTCGGGGCAATTCCCAGGTCCCCAGGAAGACGTCCCGGGGCAGGCAGAGCTGATTTCAGGATGAGCGTGGCAGAACGGGCTCCAGCCCATGATCGAGGGATTGTGTCACTGGAGCCAAGAGAATCCCAATACCACAGGAACCTGCGGAGACTCAATTAGCAGGAATTGGAACTCATAGGTTGATGGGGGGTAGTATGGTGGGTGACTCAGCCTATAGAGCACCCGTCCAGTGCTCTAACGTCCATGGGAATGAAGAGGGGATGCCCAGCTCGGACGCCAGGGTAACGTCCGTAAGACTCATATCGGCCCTCGAGTCGATGAGTATCTAGAGAGACTTGGACTGGTCGCCCCACAGCAGGGTGGCATGGAGAGGGGGGCGAGAAGCGGGAGAAGCAAAATTATCGTTAAGACCCACCAGAGTACTCATTCCTACCAATGAGCTAGGTCTCTTGAAGGGACAGGTAGCCACATAATGACTGGCAGTACCGCAATACAGACAACTCTGGGTGATAAGTCTGCGTACCCGTTCGGCTCGGGAAGAGGCAAATCGGCAGTCTTCGGAGGCTCTTGAAGGAACTCGGGTAAGCTCGGATCCTCTCGGGGACACAGACGTCGGGGACTTCCGAAGTTCATCAGATGCAAGGTGGGATCCTTGAGTGAGTGATTGCGATCGCAATCAGACCTCTTCTCCCTCCTACGTTCCCGTAGCCGACCATCGATCCAGATGGTTAAAGCAATGACTGAGTTGAGATCCTCTGATAATCTGTGCAGGAACTTGTCGAACAGAGCATCCTCTCACCTCCGCTAAAAATACCTCCAGACTGAGGTAGATGGCGGATTGTTGCTCCCACACCGCCATGGCCCAGGCGAGTGCCCTGGAACGAAAAAGGCTGCAGCTCGAAAACGTGGGAGGTAAGCGGGTTTCCCGGGAAACCAGGGTGACGGCGCTGCTACCAGCCGGGTTACTGAGGGGCTGGGAGGTTACCGTCGTGGTAGGCTGCCTAGCAGGCA
>NW_026600518.1:50123-170718 GCF_029448725.1 Salvelinus fontinalis
TGGGGAAACACAGCGCTTAGTGCTTTCTCATTCCATCCCTGTACTGAGGGGATGATGTTACCCCGGCTCTGATAGTGGGGAAACACAGCGCTTAGTGCTTTCCCATTCCATCCCTGTACTGAGGGGATGATGTTACCCCGGCTCTGACAGTGGGGAAACACAGCGCTTAGTGCTTTCCCATTCCATCCCTGTACTGAGGGGATGATGTTACCCCGGCTCTGATAGTGGGGAAACACAGCGCTTAGTGCTTTCCCATTCCATCCCTGTACTGAGGGGATGATGTTACCCCGGCTCTGACAGTGGGGAAACACAACGCTTAGTGCTTTCCCATTCCATCCCTGTACTGAGGGGATGATGTTACCCCGGCTCTGACAGTGGGGAAACACAGCGCTTAGTGCTTTCCCATTCCATCCCTGTACTGAGGGGATGATGTTACCCCGGCTCTGATAGTGGGGAAACACAGCGCTTAGTGCTTTCCCATTCCATCCCTGTACTGAGGGGATGATGTTACCCCGGCTCTGATAGTGGGGAAACACAGCGCTTAGTGCTTTCCCATTCCATCCCTGTACTGAGGGGATGATGTTACCCCGGCTCTGATAGTGGGGAAACACAGCGCTTAGTGCTTTCCCATTCCATCCCTGTACTGAGGGGATGATGTTACCCCGGCTCTGATAGTGGGGAAACACAGCGCTTAGTGCTTTCCCATTCCATCCCTGTACTGAGGGGATGATGTTACCCCGGCTCTGATAGTGGGGAAACACAGCGCTTAGTGCTTTCCCATTCCATCCCTGTACTGAGGGGATGATGTTACCCCGGCTCTGATAGTGGGGAAACACAGCGCTTAGTGCTTTCCCATTCCATCCCTGTACTGAGGGGATGATGTTACCCCGGCTCTGACAGTGGGGAAACGCAGCGCTTGCAGCTGTTCTACAACAGGCTAACCTTAAACCTGGACAAGCTTGTTGAGGGTTCTAGTTGAGGTAGACTGCCTGGAGCTCTGTGTCCAATGAAAGCACAGAGGAAAACTCTGAGTCCCAGGCTCAGGAGGGAGTATGAGGACAGTTGTGTTACAGTACAGGTCAGTAGGATTAGACAGTAGGGAGACTATCATTGTTAGGTGGTCTACCAACACAAATATACCTCATAGTTTCATAGTGATTCTCCCATGTTCTGAAATTGAATACATGAAATGTGAAAAGCAACTTGATAGTTGATTTTGCACTCCCCTACATGTGTCATGATATCACACGCACCACAGGAGGTTGGTGGCACCTTAATTGGGGAGGACGGGCTCCTGGTAATGGCTGGAGCAGAATGGTTTCCATGTGTTTGATGCATTTCCATTTACTCTGTTCCAGACATTATTATGAGTCGTCCTCCCCTTAGCAGCCTCCACTGCCATGGACATAGTACAGAAACCATTATTTTTCATTGAATTACTATACTGACATCAAACATGTCTACAAGAGCTACTTGGCACATTACAGCCTTCCTATGCACAAAGTTACCTTAAAGCACACAAAGTTACCTTAAAACACACAACGTTACCTTAAAACACACAACGTTACCTTAAAACACACAACGTTACCTTAAAACACACAAAGTTACCTTAAAACACACAACGTTACCTTAAAACACACAACGTTACCTTAAAACAAACAAAGTTACCTTAAAACACACAAAGTTACCTTAAAACACACAAAGTTACCTTAAAACACACAACGTTACCTTAAAGCACACAAGGTTGTGGGACAGAGTCAAGCCTTTCTATCCCAGTCACTCAAACACCGGACGTCAACGACTATCTCAATGTCACATCATGTGGGCTCGTTGGCTCCCCCTAGCATGTTTCTGCAGGTGACTGGGAACTACGCCGAGGAGGGGGAACGGTCATGTTGCCATGGGAACACATTTAGCTGTGTGGGTGGCTGTGGGGTTGGGGCGTTCTATGGCTGAGACATCTAATAGCCTACACCACAGCTTGCGGTAAAATGAATGCATGGAGATGGGTGGCAAGAATTCACTGTGTATTGAAACCCATTTAGGAAGGCAGACAGGCTGTACAGAAGTCAATATCTAGAACTCCTCTTTCCTTTCCTTACAGAATACACAAAGCTTTCTGTGATTCATCAACTTTCCCAAAGTATCAGAGAGAGAGAGAGAGAGAGAGAGAGAGAGAGAGAGCGAAACAGACAGACAGACAGACAGACAGACAGACAGACAGACAGACAGACAGACAGACAGACAGACAGACATAGAGAGAGAGACACAGACAGACAGACAGACAGACAGACAGACAGACAGACAGACAGACAGACAGACAGAGAGAGAGAGAAAGAGAGACACAGACAGACAGACAGACAGACAGACAGACAGACAGACAAACAGAAAAGACAGACAGACATAGAGAGAGACACACAGACAGACAGACAGACAGACAGACAGACAGACAGACAGACAGACAGACAGACAGACAGACATCATCCCACTGGGCACAAACTGGTTAAATCAACATTGTTTCCAAGTCGTTTTAATGAAATGACGTAGGACCAACGTGGAATAGACGTTGAACTGACATCTGTACCCAGTGGGATTTCACCTCTTCCCGGTGAATAGTAATTACAAAGGCAACTAAATCAATAGGGCGGAATAATGAAACAATGTGGATTAATGAGAAACTGGAGAGAACGCTGGTTCTATTGAACTTCTACTGAGCCTAGTGTGGTTCCAGCCTCTAGTGTGGTTTCAGCCTCTAGTGTGGTTTCAGTCTCTAGTGTGGTTCCAGCCTCTAGTGTGGTTCCAGCCTCTAGTGTGGTTTCAGCCTCTAGTGTGGTTTCAGTCTCTAGTGTGGTTCCAGCCTCTAGTGTGGTTCCAGCCTCTAGTGTGGTTTCAGCCTCTAGTGTGGTTCCAGCCTCTAGTGTGGTTTCAGCCTCTAGTGTGGTTCCAGCCTCTAGTGTGGTTTCAGTCTCTAGTGTGGTTCCAGCCTCTAGTGTGGTTCCAGCCTCTAGTGTGGTTTCAGCCTCTAGTGTGGTTTCAGCCTCTAGTGTGGTTCCAGACTCTAGTGTGATGTCAACCTTGTGTCTATAGGGTAGGGTTCGTGAGGCTTTCCTAACCGTGAGACCTGACCAGGAAAAACTGCTGCTCCTAGTCGTATGTGCCTAGTGAGGATTGAGTCAGCCTCCAATCCCTCATCAAAGGATATTCACCATGGGCACAACTGCACTATAACCTACCTTCAAACCAGCAATAAATCCAGCCTTTACAGCCTTTACAGTAAGTCTAGCTGTAACAGGAACATAACCATCTACTGTAAGGCTAGCTGTAACAGGAACATCACCATCTACAGTAAGTCTAGCTGTAACAGGAACATAACCATCTACAGTAAGGCTAGCTGTAACAGGAACATCACCATCTACAGTAAGTCTAGCTGTAACAGGAACATAACCATCTACAGTAAGGCTAGCTGTAACAGGAACATCACCATCTACCGTAAGGTTAGCTGTAACAGGAACATAACCTTCTACAGTATGGCTAGCTGTAACAGGAACATCACCATCTACAGTAAGGCTAGCTGTAACAGGAACATAACCATCTACAGTAAGGCTAGCTGTAACAGGAACATAACCATCTACAGTAAGGCTAGCTGTAACAGGAACATCACCATCTACAGTAAGGCTAGCTGTAACAGGAACATAACCATCTACAGTAAGTCTAGCTGTAACAGGAACATAACCATCTACAGTAAGTCTAGCTGTAACAGGAACATAACCATCTACAGTAAGGCTAGCTGTAACAGGAACATCACCATCTACAGTAAGTCTAGCTGTAACAGGAACATAACCATCTACAGTA
The DNA here is from genome assembly GCF_029448725.1 of Salvelinus fontinalis. Taxonomy (NCBI): domain Eukaryota; kingdom Metazoa; phylum Chordata; class Actinopteri; order Salmoniformes; family Salmonidae; genus Salvelinus; species Salvelinus fontinalis. The sequence goes on from NW_026600518.1 coordinate 53,976, forward strand.
AGGCTAGCTGTAACAGGAACATCACCATCTACAGTAAGGTTAGCTGTAACAGGAACATCACCATCTACAGTAAGGCTAGCTGTAACAGGAACATAACCATCTACCGTAAGGTTAGCTTTAACAGGAACATAACCATCTACAGTAAGGTTAGCTGTAACAGGAACATAACCATCTACAGTAAGGCTAGCTGTAACAGGAACATAACCATCTACAGTAAGGCTAGCTGTAACAGGAACATAACCATCTACAGTAAGGCTAGCTGTAACAGGAACATAACCATCTACAGTAAGGCTAGCTGTAACAGGAACATAACCATCTACAGTAAGGCTAGCTGTAACAAGAACATCAATCCCACTGCTAGAACATATGTTGCCCAAACAGTATAGGGCCTCCTGGGGGGGTGTTAAGTCGCACCCCGTTCTGTTGCAGATCTGCTCATGGTGTGTCTGAATTACCGCGGTAACACTGCATACAGATACCCTGCTGACACTCCCGGCAACTCTTAACAGACAGGAGGGAGGTGGGATGAGGGCCTGTGAAAGATGGCATCATTACCCTTTCTCTCTTTCACTCGCTCTCTTTCCTATCTCTCTCTCTCTCTCTCCCTCTCTCTCTCTCTCTTTCTCTCTCTCTCTTTCTTTCCTTCCTATCTCTCTCTCTCTCTCTCTCTCTTGGTATAGATGTATTTTCTCCTACTACTCGTCTGCTGTGGCCCTAGGGGTAGTGGGGTTGAAGGAGTGTGTTTTACTGTCTTCAGCTCTTCTGAGGAGGGAAGGAGAGCTCCTTTAGGTGAATGCATGAAATGATGATAAAATTGCAGAAGGTTATGTGTTTTAGAGGCTTTGCTTGATGTGGGGCTTGAAAAGGGAGTTATTATTGAGGATGAAATGGGCTACGGCAGCGGGGCTGATTCCAATGGAAGTTCGGAGGGGAGCTTTTATTGTATAGATCGAGAGCTTTGAGGCTATGCTTGATATGATACCCTCGATGTGTTGTAGATTGGTATCTAATGGTGTGTGTGTGTGTGTGTGTGTGTGTGTGTGTGTGTGTGTGTGTGTGTGTGTGTGTGTGTGTGTGTGTGTGTGTGTGTGTGTGTGTGTGTGTGTGTGTGTGTGTGTGTGTGTGTGTGTGTGTGTGTGTGTGTGTGTGTGTGTGTGTGTGTGTGTGTGTTTGATCTCGTCAGGCTGATAAACACAGAATTAGGCCTAATCCTCTTGTGGACTTCAAACAATGGCGACAGAAAATGGGAGCGAGAAGCGCATTTTGGCTGTATGCAATTGTCTCATCATTTCACGCATCTAAAACAAAACTAATTTGTTGCTTTCATTTCATGCTCTGCTTGGCGCAGACTAATATAGCATCATCTGAAAACGGTTTATTTAGACTAAGTCAGCTAGGCCTCATATGAGCAGAGAACCAGAGGACAACGCCTCATTACGTCACACATTGACCCATGAATGTGTCAGAAACACAACACTATTACGTCCTCTTCCAGACTACGTTGGTATGGATATCCATGGGCCTTTCCAGACACATTTCTTTCACATACAGAACACTTGTGAGTCCCACTGGTTAGAGAGAGAGATGAACAGAAATTCTCATTAAGTGCAACGCAATGACCAATATTGATTTCTCCGCACAGCATTGACTGCTGCTAACGTACGTGGTTTCTTACTGGTGGAGAGTCCCTGGTGTCAGCACTCTTCCATGCATCAATGCATACTTCTTTTGGTACATACGAAGGGTTCATTAGTTTCAAACTCCCTATTCTGGTCCCATGACCCTGAAACCGATCTCTCAGGCAAGACATCGTCTATACAACCTAAACTAGTATGTTGATATACAGTATACATTCAATAAACAGTGTAAAACATCAGAACTCATAGCACCATCAAAGCAGTCAGTTCCATAACTGTCTGGTCTATGATATGAGGGAGAGTAAGTTCTACTGTTCTTCTGCATCACAGCTGGTGATGCAGAAAGGAAATCCTATTGGCCGTCTCGGCGGGGGGGTCTATTGTCCAATAGCCTGTGTCTGGTAGCTTTCTCTCAGCCCATTTGGGGTGGTGATTACACACACACACACACACACACACACACACACACACACACACTCTCACACACACACACACACACAGCAACCCAGTCACACACACACACACACACACACACACACACACACACACACACACACACACACACACACACACACACAGCAGCAAACAGAGTCTTCCATTCAGATCAACTCCACAGACCCATCATTCAGCCTGACACCGCGGAGACTCTGCTAGTGAGCATTCATACCGGCAAGCGGCTCACGAGCGGAAGTTTGGACACACACACACTATCATGCCGAATTATGCATGTGTGTGTGTCCAAACTTCCGCTTGGGCCACTGAGCAACATTCATGTCATTGTGGAGATTTCATTCATATTTCTATGATTCGGTCATGTCTCAAATGATTTGAATATCCATTTTAATTTGAACTACACGGCACCTCATCTCTAAAATCAAGGCTGTGCTAGTGGGAGTGTATCAGTTCAGGGGTGTCACAATATTGACAAGGCCCTGGTCTCCAGGTCCAGATTCCAGCCACAACAGCAGCCAACAAACAGAGGCTAGTATGTCAACATTAAGTGCTTACAGGCCGATAAACGCTGCCGTTAAATTCCTATAGGCAGGTGCTGATGGACAGTGCCAGTAGAATCAAGGCTGCTAGCTAAACTGGAAGGCACCAGAGGACAGAGTATCAAAGTGTGCTGGGAACTAAATGTTTCCCCTTGAGATGGGGTGCCCACTGTGATGGGAGTAATGAGGTGAGATCAAATCAAATCAAATTGTATTTGTCACATGCGCCGAACACACCAGGCGTAGACCTTACCGTGAAATGCTTACAGACGAGCTGGGATAGCACACACACATACACACACACACACTCCTTCTAACCTGCAGCTAGTGCTCCAGTTATTACCCTGCCATCCATAGCCACCTACCCTCTGCCAGCTGTTCCAGTTACCCTGCCATCCATGGCCAGACTGGTCCAGCGGGCTGCAGGTAGCCACCTACCCTCTGCCAGCTGTTCCAGTTACCCTGCCATCCATGGCCAGACTGGTCCAGCGGTCCAGCGGGCTGCAGGTAGCCACCTACCCTCTGCCAGCTGTTCCAGTTACCCTGCCATCCATGGCCAGACTGGTCCAGCGGTCCAGCGGGCTGCAGGTAGCCACCTACCCTCTGCCAGCTGTTCCAGTTACCCTGCCATCCATGGCCAGACTGGTCCAGCGGTCCAGCGGGCTGCAGGTAGCCACCTACCCTCTGCCAGCTGTTCCAGTTACCCTGCCATCCATGGCCAGACTGGTCCAGCGGTCCAGCGGACTGCAGGTAGCCACCTACCCTCTGCCAGCTGTTCCAGTTACCCTGCCATCCATGGCCAGACTGGTCCAGCGGGCTGCAGGTAGCCACCTACCCTCTGCCAGCTGTTCCAGTTACCCTGCCATCCATGGCCAGACTGGTCCAGCGGTCCAGCGGGCTGCAGGTAGCCACCTACCCTCTGCCAGCTGTTCCAGTTACCCTGCCATCCATGGCCAGACTGGTCCAGCGGTCCAGCGGGCTGCAGGTAGCCACCTACCCTCTGCCAGCTGTTCCAGTTACCCTGCCATCCATGGCCAGACTGGTCCAGCGGTCCAGCGGGCTGCAGGTAGCCACCTACCCTCTGCCAGCTGTTCCAGTTACCCTGCCATCCATGGCCAGACTGGTCCAGCGGTCCAGCGGGCTGCAGGTAGCCACCTACCCTCTGCCAGCTGTTCCAGTTACCCTGCCATCCATGGCCAGACTGGTCCAGCGGGCTGCAGGTAGCCACCTACCCTCTGCCAGCTGTTCCAGTTACCCTGCCATCCATGGCCAGACTGGTCCAGCGGTTCAGCGGGCTGCAGGTAGCCACCTACCATCTGCCAGCTGTTCCAGTTACCCTGCCATCCATGGCCAGACTGGTCCAGCGGGCTGCAGGTAGCCACCTACCATCTGCCAGCTGTTCCAGTTACCCTGCCATCCATGGCCAGACACAAAGGCAACCACTTATTCCCTCGAAGGTACCTGGTGGATCTGAGCCACAGATGAACAACAACTAGAACAACAATACATTTGTGTGTCTTTAGTTGTATTTTTTTATACATGTAAGTCTGTAATGTCTACATGCTAATGTTCTTAAATGTATGTAACTTGTAAACTATTTTTGTTTGTAATGTATTTTTCATTATGTATCGGCAGTGGTGTAAAGTACTTAAGTAAAAATACTTTAAAGTACTACTTAAGTAGTTTTTGGGGTATCTGTACATTACTTTAGTATTTATATTTTTGACAACTTTTACTTTTACTTCACTATCTTCCAAAAGAAAATTATGTACTTTTTACTCCTTTTTACTCTTTTTACTTTTTACTTCATACATTTTCCCTGACACCCAAAAGTACTCGTTACATTTTGAATGCTTAGCAGGACAGGAAAATGGTACAATTCACGCACTTATCAAGAGAACATCCCTGGTCATCCCTACTGCCCTGATCTGGAGAACTCACTAAACAGAGAACATCCCTGGTCATCCCTACTGCCCTGATCTGGAGAACTCACTAAACACATGTTTTATTTGTAAATTATGTCTGAGTGTTGGAGCGTGCCAAGGGCTATCAGTTAAAAAATTTGCCGTCTGGTTTGCTTAATATAAGAAATGTTAAATTATTCATACTATTACTTTTACTTTTGATACTTAAGTATATTTTACCAACTACATTTACTGTTGATACTGAACTATATGTAAAACCAAATACTTTTAGTCTTTTACTCAAGTAGTATTTTATTGGTTGACTTTCACTTTAACTTGAGTCATTTTCTATTAAGGTATCTTTACTTTTACTCAAGTATGAAAATGGAGTACTTTTCCACCACTGTGTATCAGACCCCAGTAAGACTAGCTGTGGCCTTTGGCGTGGGCTAATGGGGATCCCCAGTAAGACTAGCTGTGGCCTTTGGCGTGGGCTAATGGGGATCCCCAGTAAGACTAGCTGTGGCCTTTGGCGTGGGCTAATGGGGATCCCCTGTAAGACGAGCTGTGGCCTTTGGCGTGGGCTAATGGGGATCCCCAGTAAGACTAGCTGTGGCCTTTGGCGTGGGCTAATGGGGATCCTAATAATGATCATTAAAATCTGCAACTGACTACACTTACCTCAATTCAGTACGTATCAGAAGTGTGCTAGTCTATTCAGATACTGCTTCAAAACACATTGTACATAGCACTGCACACCAACACATTTATTCATCGCCATTCATGAAGGCAATAATCAATGGGATAGAGCAGACCCCTCACTGCAGTCCCCCTAGCCCTGCTGTGACCCCTCACTGCAGCCTCAGTCTCCATGGCCCTGCTGTGACCCCTTACTGCAGCCTTCAGTCTCCCTGGCCCTGCTGTGATCCCTTACTGCAGCCTTCAGTCTCCCTGGCCCTGCTGTGACCCCTTACTGCAGCCTTCAGTCTCCCTGGCCCTGCTGTGAACCCTTACTGCAGCCTTCAGTCTCCCTGGCCCTGCTGTGACCCCTTACTGCAGCCTTCAGTCTCCCTGGCCCTGCTGTGACCCCTTACTGTAGCCTTCAGTCTCCCTGGCCCTGCTGTGATCCCTTACTGCAGCCTTCAGTCTCCCTGGCCCTGCTGTGACCCCTTACTGCAGCCTTCAGTCTCCCTGGCCCTGCTGTGACCCCTTACTGCAGCCTTCAGTCTCCCTGGCCCTGCTCTGACCCCTTACTGCAGCCTTCAGTCTCCCTGGCCCTGTTCTGACCCCTTCCTGTAGCCTTCAGTCTCATGGCCTTGCTCTGACCCCTTACTGCAGCCTTCAGTCTCCCTGGCCCTGCTCTGACCCCTTACTGCAGCCTCAGTCTCATGGCCTTGCTCTGACCCCTTACTGCAGCCTTCAGGCTCCCTGGCCCTGCTCTGACCCCTTACTGCAGCCTCAGTCTCCCTGGCCCTGTTCTGACCCCTTACTGTAGCCTTCAGTCTCCCTGGCCCTGTTCTGACCCCTTACTGTAGCCTTTAGTCTCCCTGGCCCTGTTCTGACCCCTTACTGCAGTTCTCAGTCTCCCTGGCCCTGCTCTGACCCCTTACTGCAGCCTTCAGTCTCCCTGGCCCTGCTCTGACCCCTTACTGCAGCCTTCAGTCTCCCTGGCCCTGTTCTGACCCCTTACTGCAGTTCTCAGTCTCCCTGGCCCTGCTCTGACCCCTTACTGCAGCCTTCAGTCTCCCTGGCCCTGTTCTGACCCCTTACTGCAGCCTTCAGTCTCCCTGGCCCTGCTCTGACCCCTTACTGCAGCCTTCAGTCTCCCTGGCCCTGCTGTGACCTCTTACTGCAGTTCTCAGTCTCCCTGGCCCTGTTCTGACCTCTTACTGCAGTTCTCAGTCTCCCTGGCCCTGCTGTGACCTCTTACTGCAGTTCTCAGTCTCCTTGGCTCTGCTCTGTGAAGAACTCCCTCTCTCTAGGCACACTCTGCCCAGCATGCTCATCCATTGGATGGAGCCTCGCACTATTCACTAATACAGCCCCGAAATACATATCCAATCCTTATACCATTTCAGAGGGATCTGAAGGGAACATATAGGCTAAAGTCAATGGATGGATAATGTATAGAAAATTATGTAGGAATGCATATATAGTGGATAGGAAATAGTGTAATAATAGAACCTACTATAGTGTAATAATGTATACATACTATAGTGTATAGACTATAAGTGTAATAATGTATACATACTATAGTGTAATAATGTATACATACTATAGTGTATAGACTATAAGTGTAATAATGTATACATACTATAGTGTAATAATGTATACATACTATAATGTAATAATGTATACATACTATTGTGTAGTAATGTATACATACTATAGTGTATAGACTAGAAGTGTAATAATGTATACATACTATAGTGTAATAATGTATACATACTATTGTGTAATAATGTATACATACTATAGTGTAATAATGTATACATACTATAGTGTATAGACTATAAGTGTAATAATGTATACATACTATAGTGTAATAATGTATACATACTATAGTGTATAGACTAGAAGTGTAATAATGTATACATACTATAGTGTAATAATGTATACATACTATAGTGTAATAATGTATACATAATATAGTGTATAGACTATAAGTGTAATAATGTATACATACTATAGTGTATAGACTAGAAGTGTAATAATGTATACATACTATAGAGTAATAATGTATACATACTATAGTGTAATAATGTATACATACTATAATGTAATAATGTATACATAATATAGTGTATAGACTATAAGTGTAATAATGTATACATACTATAGTGTAATAATGTATACATACCATAGTGTAATAATGTATACATACTATAGTGTAATAATGTATACATAATATAGTGTATAGACTATAAGTGTAATAATGTATACATACTATAGTGTATAGACTAGAAGTGTAATAATGTATACATACTATAGTGTAATAATGTATACATACTATAGTGTAATAATGTATACATACTATAGTGTAATAATGTATACATACTATAGTGTAATAATGTATACATACTATAGTGTAATAATGTTTACATAATATAGTGTATAGACTGTAAGTGTAATAATGTAACATACTATAGTGTATAGACTAGAAGTGTAATAATGTATACATACTATAGCGTAATAATGTATACATAATATAGTGTATAGACTATAAGTGTAATAATGTATACATACTATTGTGTAATAATGTAACATACTATAGTGTAATCATGTATACATACTATTGTGTATAGACTAGAAGTGTAACAATGTATACATACTATAGTGTAATAATGTATACATAATATAGTGTAATATTGTATACATACCACAGTGTAATAATGTATACATACTATAATGTAATAATGTATACATAATATAGTGTATAGACTATAAGTGTAATAATGTATACATACTATAGTGTAATAATGTATACATACTATAGTGTAATAATGTATACATACTATAGTGTAATAATGTTTACATAATATAGTGTATAGACTATAAGTGCAATAATGTATACATACTACAGTGTATAGACTAGAAGTGTAATAACGTATACATACTATAGCGTAATAATGTATACATAATATAGTGTATAGACTATAAGTGTAATAATGTATACATACCATAGTGTATAGACTAGAAGTGTAATAATGTATAAATACTATAGTGTATAGACTAGAAGTGTAATAATGTATACATACTATAGTGTATAGACTAGACGTGTAATAATGTATACATACTATAGTGTATAGACTAGAAGTGTAATAATGTATACATACTATAGTGTATAGACTAGAAGTGTAATAATGTATACATACTATAGTGTATAGACTATAAGTGTAATCATGTATACATACTATTGTGTATAGACTAGAAGTGTAACAATGTATACATACTATAGTGTAATAATGTATACATAATATAGTGTAATATTGTATACATACTATAGTGTAATAATGTATACATACCAGAATGTAATAATGTATACATAATATAGTGTATAGACTATAAGTGTAATAATGTATACATACTATAGTGTATAGACTATAAGTGTAATAATGTATACATACTATAGTGTAATAATGTATACATATTATGGTGTGTAGACTATAGTATAATAATGTATACATACTATAGTGTATAGACTATAAGTGTAATAATGTATACATACTATAGTGTAATAATATATACATATTATGATGTGTAGACTATAGTGTAATAATTTATACATACCATAGTGTATAGACTATAGTGTAATAATGTATACATACTATAGTGTAATAATGTATACATATTATGGTGTGTAGACTATAAGTGTAATAATGTATACATACTATAGTGTATAGACTATAAGTGTAATAATGTATACATACTATAGTGTAATAATATATACATATTATGGTGTGTAGACTATAGTGTAATACTGTATACATACCATAGTGTATAGACTATAATGTAATAATGTATACATAATACAGTGTATAGACTATAGTGTAATAATGTATACATACTATAGTGTATAGACTATAGTGTAATAATGTATACATAATACAGTGTGTAGACTATAGTGTACTAATGTTTACATACTATAGTGTAATAATGTATACATAATACAGTGTGTAGACTATAGTGTAATAATGTATACATACTATAGTGTAATAATATATACATATTATGGTGTGTAGACTATAGTGTAATAATGTATACATACTATAGTGTAATAATGTATACATACTATAGTGTAATAATGTATACATACTATAGTGTAATAATGTATACATAATATAGTGTGTAGACTATATTGTAATAATGTATACATACTATAGTATATAGACTATAGTGTAATAATGTATACATATTATAGTGTGTAGACTATAGTGTTATAGGCTATAGTGTACTAATGTATACATACTATAGTGTAATAATGTATACATATTATGGTGTGTAGACTATAGTGTACTAATGTATACATACTATAGTCTAATAATGTATACATATTATAGTGTATAAGCTACAGTGTAATAATGTATACATGCTATAGTGTTTAAGCTATAGTGTAATAATGTATACATAATATAGTGTATAGACTTTAGTGTGGTATGACTGAGTTGAACAGAGCTACTGCTATAGTCAGTTACGCATTCTGTACAGGTTAGAGTAGCAGCTGCTGCTGGCAATAGAGAGAGGGAGAGAGAGAGAGAGAGAGAGAGAGAGAGAGAGAGAGAGAGAGAGAGAGAGAGAGAGAGAGAGAGAGAGAGAGAGAGAGAGAGAGAGAGAGAGAGAGAGAGAGAGAGAGAGAGAGAGAGAGAGAGAGAGAGGGAGATGGAGAGAGAGAGAGAGAGAGAGAGATGGAGAGAGAGAGAGAGAGAGAGAGAGAGAGGGAGATGGAGATGAGAGAGAGAGAGAGAGAGAGAGAGAGAGAGAGAGAGAGAGAGAGAGAGAGAGAGAGACAGAGAGACAGAGAGACAGAGAGACAGAGAGACAGAGAGACAGAGAGACAGAGAGAGAGAGACAGAGAGGGGGGAGGTTCTGTAAAGCTGCACTATGAGTCAAGGACCTACATCCCACTATGCAGAAGGAGAGAGCGCTATGCTTTCTAAGGTCTAAAGAGATAGCGGTGCGGCACTGACTGGATATTAAATAGACACTCTTCCAGGTAGCCTACAACACGTCCCAGTGGCTGTCTTGCTGCTGACTGTCTGGCTGCTGACTGGTCTATAACCACAGACTAATAGAGAAAGCTCTCAGCTTCTCTGTGATGCTGGTGCTCCCATAACACCAGACTACTGAGCTGCTGAGCGCAGGATCACCTCTCCCACTACTGACTATAAAGTCTACTCAACGCAGGTTCACCTCTCCCACTACTGACTATAAAGTCTACTCAACGCAGGTTCACCTCTCCCACTACTGACTATAAAGTCTACTCAACACAGGTTCACCTCTCCCACTACTGACTATAAAGTCTACTCAACGCAGGTTCACCTCTCCCACTACTGACTATAAAGCCTACTCAACACAGGATCACCTCTCCCACTACTGACTATAAAGTCTACTCAACACAGGTTCACCTCTCCCACTACTGACTATAAAGCCTACTCAACACAGGATCACCTCTCCCACTACTGACTATAAAGTCTACTCAACACAGGATCACCTCTCCCACTACTGACTATAAAGTCTACTCAACACAGGATCACCTCTCCCACTACTGACTATAAAGCCTACTCAACACAGGTTCACCTCTCCCACTACTGACTATAAAGCCTACTCAACACAGGATCACCTCTCCCACTACTGACTATAAAGCCTACTCAACGCAGAATCACCTCTCCCACTACTGACTATAAAGTCTACTCAACACAGGATCACCTCTCCCACTACTGACTATAAAGCCTACTCAATGCAGGTTCACCTCTCCCACTACTGACTATAAAGTCTACTCAACACAGGATCACCTCTCCCACTACTGACTATAAAGCCTACTCAACGCAGAATCACCTCTCCCACTACTGACTATAAAGTCTACTCAACACAGGATCACCTCTCCCACTACTGACTATAAAGCCTACTCAATGCAGGTTCACCTCTCCCACTACTGACTATAAAGTCTACTCAACACAGGATCACCTCTCCCACTACTGACTATAAAGCCTACTCAATGCAGGTTCACCTCTCCCACTACTAACTACAAAGTCTACTGGCACAAGATCGATGTGAGCCATAAGGGTTACAGCATTTTAGCCTGAATCTTTACACAGATTACACAACGTTACCCTCAAGCAGCCCAGTGTTTGGAGCTAAATATTGAAGATATTCTATATGTATAACAAATGTATTATGTCCTTGATCAATTGATATGGCCTAATAGTAATGAATTGCTATCCATGTATTCCAGTTGTGTGGCATGTTGTTCTGTGAAGAAGAGGATTGGATCAACGACGTTGTCATGACAATGTAACAGTGAGGTTAAATGACTTTTTGACTTAAAGCTACCGTTGCTCACTGTCCGTTCTCACGGACACCGGCGTGCCCTAATAGCATTTATGTAATAGCCTGTATCGTTTAAGGCTGCACGTGGACATTTCTAGACTGATTTAAAATATTCTATAATAGCCTACTCACTCTCTCTCTCTCTCTCTCTCTCTCTCTCTCTCTCTCTCTCTCTCTCTCTCTCTCTCTCTCTCTCTCTCTCTCTCTCTCTCATATATATATATATATATATATATATATATATATATATATATATATAATTATTTTATTTGTATTTTTACTATATACTGGAAAATCAAAGAGTGAATGGGAAAACCAAAATCACTTGACCAGACAAGCTACGGATGTCCCTTCCCAAGCCCAAAACCATATCGGTCATGTTCCTAGACCTAGGGCACTTGAGTGGAGACGTGCGACGCACAGCAACGCAGCCCGCAACTTATCATCGGCGACGCTCTCCAGCTACGGAGATGGGAGATGTGCCATTTGAGGTTACAATAAATGTTTCATGATGCAACGTGCGCTTTCCACGAGTTACAGCACGCATGAAAACAGAGACACCGTACACCTACGCTGTGACTCTCTGAGAGGTGTCATACGAAACATCTAGTCCTACACAGTGGGATGGGAATTATTGGATGTCATTGCGCTAGGCTATATCAACGAGACGAGAGAGTGGTGGGGGAAATATCCACCTCATGGTGTGCAATAGGATGTCACATAGCATACTGCAGAGCCGACTGTTGTAGGAAGGTGGACAAATGTCTCTTAACACACCGCGAAATTCTCCCACCCCATAGGCTACATTCCCTAATATCACTTGGTCAATATCACTACCCACAGAGTTCAGCGCGGGCAGACGCGCGCACGCATTTGGGCAAGTAAATGCTCAAAATGAATGAAGCCGTACACATGCTCTACGGCGGTAAATGTCAGAAAAATGCACCACAACTGCACATAGAATAGCATCAACAATAAATTATGCAATCCTATTCTATATCAGAGTGGCGATGGTGGGAAAATTGTAAGAGGTCATTTTTAAAAAACTGAAATCCCAAACCAGCAAGAGAAGGATGGTGCAGTGTTCTCCGCGCGGCATGGCTATACGGCAGAGAACAGGTATACACGCCTTTACCTGGTGCAGAGGCATCCGCGACACAATTCTTCAAAAAAGAAAACGATAAAGACCAAAAACAATAGTGCCGTTAAATGAGCACCCTGTGACAAGCCCGTCCTTACCTGTAATCGCTGCGGATATCAGTTCACAGCCGCAGTCGCATTGATACTGCGGTAACAGGCACGTTCTAATGAATCCCAACTCCTTTACTTCCAAATTACAACGAGATGCGTCAAAAGAAACACCTTTTGGTATCCTAATCCACAGGGCTGTGATGCTTCTTTATGAATTGGCCCGTTCTAAATCCTCCGCAGCGACGTGTTAGTCAAAAGCATGAGAATCCAGCGCGAAAGGAAATAGCAGCAGGATCCCAACAACACTTCCGATCAGCGAGTCCCTCTCCAGCCTCTATGCCGCTCCGAGTGGACTCAGACCCGGCGGGATCGCAACACCTCCCATCCCAAACGCGGACGCACGTATGCCTTGAAAATCGCTGCACTGTAGGATTCCGCAAGAGGCTGTGTCGCGCTGTAGATCAGTGCGATGCTCCCATCTGAAAGGCGTTGTGTGATGCTGCGACGAGAGGGGATAAGAGAGAGAGGGTGCTTTTCGACTTTGCAGGTTCGCAGCTGACAACTGAGTAACTGGGCAGGGATTTGAGTGTATGGCGCTATGCCGGGGCTCAAGGAGCGACTGTCTTGTTTTACCAAGCCTTCTGACTCGCCCGCAGTGACATCTCGGATCGAGGGCTGTGATTGGGCTAATTGTAAAATTTCACTGCCAGCAATCACAGAAGCGCAGCTCACATGATGAATGAGAGGCATATGCTGAAGCCCGCAGCCAGCGAATGTATTTTCTATGTTTATGTAATGCATTCATTCCAGCGTGAAAGGGATTTGGCTATGCCGAAGGGAATACACATGAATACAATACTGGGGTTGAAATGATCATCGGATTTAAATATCTAATCAGAGCATCATTTGAAGATGGAGATTAGGGAAATTAAATATAATTAAGACACTTGCTCTGTGTCAAGGGATTATCTTATTTTGTCGTTGATTATTTTTTAAAGTTTCTAACAGCTAATCAAGATATTGGCTTTCCGTTGGTATTATGATATTTACGAATGCCTATGCAATAACATTTAAAACTATTAAAGCCTTTTCAGTAAGACATTCACTAAAATAATGGTATTTATTATAGCCAAACCACATTATAGCCTATAAATTAATTATAGGCTATATTCTTAATTTGCCTTACCAATTAGATATAATAGTCACATTTTCAATGATAAGGTCAACAAGCCACATTGAGATAGACCTACAGACAAGGGGTAACATGATTCACAAAACAGTGAAGGATTATTTTCCATAGTTTTGTTTTATAGGTGGGAAATAATTTGATTGCGGTTATATTATCACAGGCAAAATGGCAATTGAAGTTAAATAGCCTACCAGAATAGTAAGCAAATGTTAGGCCTACAGCATACAATCCATGATTAAAATTCACGACTGTCATATTCTTTCTTATCTGTAGCCTACTCTACTTTACATCCTGCATACCTGACTGGGCAAGTTAAGAAAGCTGCAACCGTGCTGCAGATACTCTTCTGACCCTGTGGGTTTTGTCTAGACGGGATACAGATTTTGTCAAAATTGACTTTTCTTAGCAGGTTTAGGAGAACTTAAGCGGCAGGTTTTGATAATTAACGCAGCAGGTTAGGATACTTAGGTTAGGGTTAGGATTAGCTAAAATGCAAAAAAACGAATAAGCAACTTTTGCCGTCAATTTTACAAAAGCTGTATACCATCTAGACATGACCCTCCCTGTGCTGCACTCAGTTGGCAAGGGCACCGCGCTTTGAAAACCTGCATCATAGCTCCACCTGCAGGCCAATCAAGAACTGCAGTTGGTTTTCTGCCACTGCCCCATGCATTGTGAACCAAACCTTGATTTTTGGCGTTTCAAACCTTGACATGTAGGTACATGTTAGACAGATACGTGACATTTCTAAGCACAATTTTAAGTTAACTGTATTTTGTTGTTTGAGATAGAGAGATAGTCCGGGTTAAGAAAATAACACAACAAAAACAAAACAGCCTACCAACCTTACCTGTATCTGGTGTCCCAGTGGCTTGCCATAACTGGTCAAAAGCAGGGCAAAATATTTTTTGTAAAATAGTGGCCCACCTCTTGATGGTGGAGAGAAAGTGTTACATTTTACAAGTTCATTTCCTGCAATTCTACACATTTTGCCATTGGTGTGTAGAGAAAATGTTGCGGTTTTAAAGCAAGTTTTCTGTAATTCTACATATTTTGCCATGGGGCAGAGAATTTTCTTGAACTTTTACATCTCATTTCCTGAAATTCTAAAAAAAAATTGTTGTGACATGTCGTATTAATATGATATCTGAGTTAGAATGACTAACGCAATCGATGTGGCTCCCTGGAGGGCAGAGCCCCTGGGCACTTGACCAGACAATAGATATTTGGTCATGATTATTACTAAGTTGTAGCAATTTTCTTTATTGAGACATGTGTAATGGAAACAAAAAAGGGTTGTTTTTTCGAATAAAGGATGATTGCCGAATAATTTTGAAGGTATGTGCACATGACATCTCATGTAACTAACTGTTAAAGCTCCACTCCACATTTTATTCTAAATGCCTACTGCAGCGTTCCCCATTTTCATCGTTGGACATAAAAGACCAAAAAAAAAACAGGAAATCAGCTCCAAGTGATTTTAATTGTGGTAATATGTTCCCAAGTATTCCCACGAACAATAGAAAGACACATGATGACATACAGATATAAGCGGGCTGTCAATTTGCATTCTACAAATTATTTTCAATGATGTTCTGGCCCCTAAACCATCCAATGAAGAAACATGTGTCCAACGGCTGAATCTAGTTGATGATCCCTGGCCTATAGGCTGAATCTAGTTGATGGTCCCTGGCCTGTAGGCTGAATCTAGTAGATGTTCCCTGGCCTATAGGCTGAATCTAGTTGATGGTCCCTGGCCTATAGGCTGAATGTAGTTGATGATCCCTTGCCTATAGGCTGAATCTAGTTGATGATCCCTGGCCTATAGGCTGAATCTAGTTGATGATCCCTGGCCTACTTCTTGCAAAAAAAAATGTTAAACTCTAAAAATACATTTGCTTTGCAGGACAAGGATTGTCTTGACTTGCAAGAACGCTTGTGTTTCTTCACCTTGCTTTTCTGGTTGGCTGATGCAAGTTTCATCATCCAATTATTTCATCTCTACAGGAGTGCATGTTTCACCAGGGCATGGACCGTGGCGATATGTTGGCACATGAGAATTATTAGAATACGGCAAATATTAGTCAATTATTGCATTCTATTCGTGCTGGCTTTCACAAGCTACCTGAGACATGAAACAGATAGGTGGGAGAGCATTCAGGCTGTCGCCAATTTTTATATGAAATTTGCCTAAATGGGTAATAGAACTACTGCAACCACTTCATTTTTATAGGACACTATTGTTTTTGTTGTTGTTGGTGTGACTTTATTACATCCAGCTGACATCATTACATCCAGCTAGCTTCATTACATCCAGCTGACTTCATTACATCCAGCTGACATCATTACATCTAGCTGACATCATTACATCCAGCTGACATCATTACATCCAGCTGACTTCATTACATCCAGCTGACATCATTACATCTAGCTGACATCATTACATCCAGCTGACATCATTACGTCCAGCTGACTTCATTACGTCCAGCTGACTTCATTTCATCCAGCTGACTTCACTACATCCAGCTGACTTCATTACATCCAGCTGACTTCATTACATCCAGCTGACTTACATTTACATTTACATTTAAGTCATTTAGCAGACGCTCTTATCCAGAGCGACTTACAAATTGGAAAGTTCATACATATTCATCCTGGTCCCCCCGTGGGAATTGAACCCACAACCCTGGCGTTGCAAGCGCCATGCTCTACCAACTGAGCCACACGGGACTTCATTACATCCAGCTGACATCATTACATCCAGCTGACTTCACTACATCCAGCTGACTTCATTACATCCAGCTGACTTCATTACATCCAGCTGACTTTATTACATCCAGCTGACTTCATTACATCCAGCTGACATCATTACATCCAGCTGACATCATTACTTCCAGCAGACTTCATTACATCCAGCTGACTTCATTACGTCCAGCTGACTTCATTACATCCAGCTGGCTTCATTACATCCAGCTGACATCATTACATCCAGCTGACATCATTACATCCAGCTGACTTCATTACATCCAGCTGACGTCATTACATCCAGCTGACGTCATTACATCCAGCTGACGTCATTACATCCAGCTGACGTCATTACATCCAGCTGACTTCATTACATCCAGCTGACATCATTACATCCAGCTGACATCATTACATCCAGCTGACTTCATTACATCCAGCTGACATCATTACATCCAGCTGACATCATTACATCCAGCTGACATCATTACATCCAGCTGACTTCACTGCATCCAGCTGACTTCATTACATCCAGCTGACTTCACTACATTCAGCTGACTTCATTACATCCAGCTGACTTCATTACATCCAGCTGACTTCACTACATCCAGCTGACATCATTACATCCAGCTGACTTCATTACATCCAGCTGACTTCATTACATCCAGCTGACATCATTACATCCAGCTGACATCATTACATCCAGCTGACTTCACTACATCCAGCTGACATCATTACATCCAGCTGTCTTCATTACATCCAGCTGACATCATTACATCCAGCTGACTTCATTACATCCAGCTGACATCATTACATCCAGCTGACATCATTACATCCAGCTGACTTCATTACATCCAGCTGACTTCATTACATCCAGCTGACTTCATTACATCCAGCTGACATCATTACATCCAGCTGACTTCATTACATCCAGCTGACATCATTACATCCAGCTGACATCATTACATCTAGCTGACTTCACTGCATCCAGCTGACTTCATTACATCCAGCTGAATTCACTACATCCAGCTGACATCATTACATCCAGCTGACTTCATTACATCCAGCTGACATCATTCTATCCAGCTGACTTCATTACATACAGCTGACTTCATTACTTCCAGCTGACTTCATTACATCCAACTGACTTCATTACATCCAGCTGACATCATTACATCCAGCTGACTTCTTTACTTCCAGCTGATTTTATAACATCCAGTTGACTTTATTACATACAGTTGACTTCATTACATCCAGCTGACTTCATTACATCCAGCTGACATCATTACATCCAGCTGACTTCATTACATCCAGCTGACTTCATTACTTCCAGCTGACATCATTACATACAGCTGACTTCATTACATCCAGCTGACATTGTTACATCCAGCTGACTTCATTACTTCCTGCTGACATCATTACATCCAGCTGACTTCATTACATCCAAGTGACTTCATTACTTCCAGCTGACATCATTACATCCAGCTGACATCATTACATCCAGCTGACATCACAAAAACCAGCTGACATCATTACATCCAGCTGACATTGTTACATCCAGGTGACATCATTACATCCAGCTGACTTTATTACATACAGCTGACTTCATTACATCCAGCTGACTTCATTACATCCAGCTGACATCATTACATCCAGCTGACTTCATTACATCCAGCTGACATCATTACACCCAGCTGACTTCATTACATCCAGCTGACATCATTACATCCAGCTGACATCATTACATCCAGCTGACATCATTACATCCAGCTGACTTCACTACATCCAGCTGACATCACTACATCCAGCTGACATCACTACATCCAGCTGACTTCACTACATCCAGCTGACGTTACTACATCCAGCTGACTTCACTACATCCAGCTGACATCATTACATGCAGCTGACTTCATTACAACCAGCTGACATCATTACATCCAGCTGACTTCATTACATCCAGCTGACTTCATTACATCCAGCTGACGTCACTACATCCAGCTGAATCCACAACATCGAGCTGACATCGTTACATCCAGCTGACATCGTTACATCCAGCTGACTTCATTACATCCAGCTGACATCGTTACATCCAGCTGACTACATTACATCCAGCTGACTTCGTTACATCCAGCTGACATCGTTACATCCAGCTGACTTCACTACATCCAGCTGACATCTTTACATCCAGCTGACTTCATTACATCCAGCTGACTTCATTACATCCAGCTGACTTCACTACATCCAGCTGACATCATTACATTCAGCTGAAATATTTACACCCAGTTGACATTATTACATCCAGCTGACTTCACTACATCCAGCTGACTTCACTACACCCAGCTGACATCATTACATCCAGCTGACATAATTACAGCCAGCTGACTTCATTATATCCAGCTGACATCATTACATCCAGCTGACATCATTACATCCAGCTGACATCATTACATCCAGCTGACATCATTAAATCCAGCTGACTTCATTACATCCAGCTGCCATCATTACACCCAGCTGACATCATTACATCCAGCTGACATCATTACACCCAGCTGACATTATTACATCCAGCTGACTTCACTACATCCAGCTGAAATCATTACATCCAGCTGACATCATTACATCCAGCTGACATCATTACATCCAGCTGACATCATTACATCCAGCTGACTTCATTACATCCAGCTGACATCATTAACTCCCAGCTGACATCATTACATCCAGCTGACTTCACTACATCCAGCTGACTTCATTACATCAAGCTGACATCATTACATCCAATTGACATCATTACATCCAGCTGACATCATTGCATCCAGCTGACTTCATTACATCCAGCTGACTTCATTACATCCAGCTGACATCATTACATCCAGCTGACTTCACTGCATCCAGCTGACTTCATTCTATTAAGCTGACTTCATTACATCCAGCTGACATCATTCGATCCAGCTGACTTCATTACATCCAACTGACTTCATTACATCCAGCTGACTTCATTACATCCAGCTAACTTCATTACATCCAACTGACTTCATTACATCCAGCTGACATCATTACATCCAGCTGACTTCATTACATCCAGCTGACTTCATTACATCCAGCTGACATCATTATATCCAGCTGACTTCATAACATCCAGCTGACTTCATTACATCCAGCTGACTTCATTACATCCAGTTGACTTCATTATATCCAGCTGACATTATTACATACAGCTGACATCGTTACATCTAGCTGACTTCATTACATCCAGCTGAAATCATTCCATCCAGCTGACATCATTACATCCAGCTGACTTCATTACATCCAGCTGACATCATTACATCCAGTTGACTTCATTATATCCAGCTGACTTCATTACATCCAGCTGACATTGTTACATCCAGCTGACATCATTACATCCAGCTGACTTCATTACATCCAGCTGAAATCATTACATCCAGATGACATCATTACATCCAGCTGACATCATTACATCCAGCTGACTTCATTACATCCAGCTGACTTCATTATATCCAGCTGACATCATTACATCCAGCTGACTTCATTACATCCAGCTGACTTCATTACATCCAGCTGACTTCATTACTTCCAGCTGACATCATTACATCCAGCTGACATCATTACATCCAGCTGACTTCTTTACTTCCAGCTGACATCATTACATCCAGCTGACTTTATTACATACAGTTGACTTCATTACATCCAGCTGACTTCATTACATCCAGCTGACTTTATTACATCCAGCTGACTTCATTACATCCAGCTGACTTCATTACTTCCAGCTGACATCATTACATACAGCTGACTTCATTACATCCAGCTGACTTCATTACTTCCTGCTGACTTCATTACTTCCTGCTGACATCATTACTTCCTGCTGACATCATTACATCCAGCTGACTTCATTACATCCAAGTGACTTCATTACTTCCAGCTGACATCATTACATCCAGCTGACATCATTACATCCAGCTGACTTCATTACATCCAGCTGACTTCATTACATCCAGCTGACATCGTTACATCCAGCTGACATCATTACATCCAGCTGACTTCATAACATCCAGCTGACATCATTACATCCAGCTGACATCATTACATCCAGCTGACTTCATTACATCCAGCTGACTTCATTACATCCAGCTGACATCATTACATCCAGCTGACATCATTACATCCAGCTGACATCATTCTATCCAGCTGACTTCATTACATTCAGCTGACTTCATTACATCCAGCTGACTACATTACAACCAGCTGACATCATTACATCCAGCTGACATCGTTCTATCCAGCTGACATCGTTACATCCAGCTGACTTCATTACTTCCAGCTGACTTCATTACTTCCAGCTGACTTCATTACATCCAGCTGACTGCATTACTTCCAGCTGACTTCATTACTTCCAGCTGACTTCATTACATCCAGCTGACTTCATTACACCCAGCTGACTTCATTTCTTCCAGCTGACTTCATTACATCCAGCTGACATCATTACATCCAGCTGACTTCATTACATCCAGCTGACTTCATTACATCCAGCTGACATCATTACATCCAGCTAACATTATTACATCCAGCTGACTTCACTACATCCAGCTGACATCACTACATCCAGCTGACTTCACTACATCCAGCTGACGTCACTACATCCAGCTGACTTCATTACATCCAGCTGACTTAATTACATCCAGCTGACATCATTACATACAGCTGACTTCATTACATTCAGCTGACTTCATTACATCCAGCTGACTACATTACAACCAGCTGACATCATTACAACCAGCTGACATCGTTCTATCCAGCTGACATCGTTACATCCAGCTGACTTCATTACTTCCAGCTGACTTCATTACTTCCAGCTGATTTCATTACATCCAGCTGACTTCATTACTTCCAGCTGACTTCATTACATCCAGCTGACTTCATTACATCCAGCTGACTTCATTACATCCAGCTGACTTCATTACATCCAGCTGACTTCATTACTTCCAGCTGACATCATTACATACAGCTGACTTCATTACATTCAGCTGACTTCATTACATCCAGCTGACTACATTACAACCAGCTGACATCATTACATCCAGCTGACATCGTTCTATCCAGCTGACATCGTTACATCCAGCTGACTTCATTACTTCCAGCTGACTTCATTACATCCAGCTGACTTCATTACTTCCAGCTGACTTCATTACTTCCAGCTGACTTCATTACATCCAGCTGACTTCATTAAACCCAGCTGACTTCATTACTTCCAGCTGACTTCATTACATCCAGCTGACATCATTACATCCAGCTGACTTCATTACATCCAGCTGACTTCATTACATCCAGCTGACATCATTACATCCAGCTAACATCATTACATCCAGCTGACTTCACTACATCCAGCTGACATCACTACATCCAGCTGACTTCACTACATCCAGCTGACGTCACTACATCCAGCTGACTTCATTACATCCAGCTGACTTCATTACATCCAGCTGACATCATTACATCCAGCTGACTTCATTACATCCATCTGACTTCATTACATCCAGCTGACTTCATTACATCCAGCTTACTTCATTACATCCAACTGACTTCATTACATCCAGCTGACTTCATTACATCCAGCTGAAATCATTACATCCAGCTGACATCATTACATCCAGCTGACCTCATTACATCCAGCTGACATCATTACATCCAGTTGACTTCATTATATCCAGCTGACATTGTTACATCCAGCTGACATTGTTACATCCAGCTGACTTTATTACATCCAGCTGACTTCATTACATCCAGCTGAAATCATTACATCCAGATGACATCATTACATCCAGCTGACATCATTACATCCAGCTGACTTCATAACATCCAGCTGACTTCATTACATCCAGCTGACTTCATTACATCCAGCTGACTTCATTACTTCCAGCTGACATCATTACATCCAGCTGACATCATTACATCCAGCTGACTTCATTACATCCAGCTGACTTCATTACATCCAGCTGACTTCATTACATCCAGTTGACTTCATTATATCCAGCTGACATTATTACATACAGCTGACATCGTTACATCTAGTTGACTTCATTACATCCAGCTGAAATCATTACATCCAGCTGACATCATTACATCCAGCTGACTTCATTACATCCAGCTGACATCATTACATCCAGTTGACTTCATTATATCCAGCTGACATTATTACATCCAGCTGACATTGTTACATCCAGCTGACTTTATTACATCCAGCTGACTTCATTACATCCAGCTGAAATCATTACATCCAGATGACATCATTACATCCAGCTGACATCATTACATCCAGCTGACTTCATTACATCCAGTTGACTTCATTATATCCAGCTGACATCATTACATCCAGCTGACTTCATTACATCCAGCTGACTTCATTACATCCAGCTGACTTCATTACTTCCAGCTGACATCATCACATCCAGCTGACATCATTACATCCTGCTGACATCATTACATCCAGCTGACTTCTTTACTTCCAGCTGACTTTATAACATCCAGTTGACTTTATTACATACAGTTGACTTCATTACATCCAGCTGACTTCATTACATCCAGCTGACTTCATTACATCCAGCTGACTTCATTACATCCAGCTGACTTCATTACTTCCAGCTGACATCATTACATACAGCTGACTTCATTACATTCAGCTGACTTCATTACATCCAGCTGACTACATTACAACCAGCTGACATCATTACAACCAGCTGACATCGTTCTATCCAGCTGACATCGTTACATCCAGCTGACTTCATTACTTCCAGCTGACTTCATTACTTCCAGCTGACTTCATTACATCCAGCTGACTTCATTACTTCCAGCTGACTTCATTACATCCAGCTGACTTCATTACATCCAGCTGACATCATTACATCCAGCTGACTTCATTACATCCAGCTGACTTCATTACTTCCAGCTGACATCATTACATACAGCTGACTTCATTACATTCAGCTGACTTCATTACATCCAGCTGACTACATTACAACCAGCTGACATCATTACATCCAGCTGACATCGTTCTATCCAGCTGACATCGTTACATCCAGCTGACTTCATTACTTCCAGCTGACTTCATTACTTCCAGCTGACTTCATTACATCCAGCTGACTTCATTACTTCCAGCTGACTTCATTACTTCCAGCTGACTTCATTACATCCAGCTGACTTCATTAAACCCAGCTGACTTCATTACTTCCAGCTGACTTCATTACATCCAGCTGACATCATTACATCCAGCTGACTTCATTACATCCAGCTGACTTCATTACATCCAGCTGACATCATTACATCCAGCTAACATCATTACATCCAGCTGACTTCACTACATCCAGCTGACATCACTACATCCAGCTGACTTCACTACATCCAGCTGACGTCACTACATCCAGCTGACTTCATTACATCCAGCTGACTTCATTACATCCAGCTGACTTCATTACTTCCAGCTGACATCATTACATACAGCTGACTTCATTACATCCAGCTGACATTGTTACATCCAGCTGACTTCATTACTTCCTGCTGACATCATTACATCCAGCTGACTTCATTACATCCAGCTGATTTCATTACATCCAAGTGACTTCATTACTTCCAGCTGACATCATTACATCCAGCTGACATCATTACATCCAGCTGACTTCATTACATCCATCTGACTTCATTACATCCAGCTGACTTCATTACATCCAGCTGACTTCACTACATCCAGCTGACATCATTACATCCAGCGGACATCGTTACATCCAGCTGACATCATTACATCCAGCTGACTTCATTACATCCAGCTGACTTCATTACATCCAGCTGACATCATTACATCCAGCTGACATCATTACATCCAGCTGACTTCACTGCATCCAGCTGACTTCATTACATCCAGCTGACTTCACTACATCCAGCTGACATCATTACATCCAGCTGACTTCATTACATCCAGCTGACATCATTACATCCAGCTGACTTCATTACATCCAGCTGACTTCATTACATCCAGCTGACTTCATTACATCCAGCTGACTTCATTACTTCCAGCTGACTTCATTACATCCAGCTGACTTCATTCTATCCAGCTGACTTCATTACATCCAGCTGACATCATTCGATCCTGCTGACTTCATTACATGCAGCTGACTTCATTACATCCAGCTGACTTCATTACATCCAGCTAACTTCATTACATCCAACTGACTTCATTACATCCAGCTGACTTCATTACATCCAGCTGAAATCATTACATCCAGCTGACATCATTACATCCAGCTGACTTCATTACATCCAGCTGACATCATTACATCCAGTTGACTTCATTATATCCAGCTGACATTGTTA
This sequence comes from Salvelinus fontinalis, assembly GCF_029448725.1. Classification (NCBI taxonomy): domain Eukaryota; kingdom Metazoa; phylum Chordata; class Actinopteri; order Salmoniformes; family Salmonidae; genus Salvelinus; species Salvelinus fontinalis. The sequence goes on from NW_026600518.1 coordinate 79,054, forward strand.
CATCCAGCTGACATTGTTACATCCAGCTGACTTTATTACATCCAGCTGACTTCATTACATCCAGCTGAAATCATTACATCCAGATGACATCATTACATCCAGCTGACATCATTACATCCAGCTGACTTCATTACATCCAGTTTACTTCATTATATCCAGCTGACATCATTACATCCAGCTGACTTCATTACATCCAGCTGACTTCATTACATCCAGCTGACTTCATTTCTTCCAGCTGACATCATTACATCCAGCTGACATCATTACATCCAGCTGACATCATTACATCCAGCTGACTTCTTTACTTCCAGCTGACTTTATAACATCCAGCTGACTTCACTACATCCAGCTGACATCATTACATCCAGCTGACATCATTCTATCCAGCTGACTTCATTACATCCAGCTGACTTCACTACATCCAGCTGACATCATTACATCCAGCTGACTTCATTACATCCAGCTGACTTCATTACTTCCAGCTGACTTCATTACATCCAGCTGACTTCATTCTATCCAGCTGACTTCATTACATCCAGCTGACATCATTCGATCCTGCTGACTTCATTACATGCAGCTGACTTCATTACATCCAGCTGACTTCATTACATCCAGCTAACTTCATTACATCCAACTGACTTCATTACATCCAGCTGACTTCATTACATCCAGCTGAAATCATTACATCCAGCTGACATCATTACATCCAGCTGACTTCATTACATCCAGCTGACATCATTACATCCAGTTGACTTCATTATATCCAGCTGACATTGTTACATCCAGCTGACATTGTTACATCCAGCTGACTTTATTACATCCAGCTGACTTCATTACATCCAGCTGAAATCATTACATCCAGATGACATCATTACATCCAGCTGACATCATTACATCCAGCTGACTTCATTACATCCAGTTTACTTCATTATATCCAGCTGACATCATTACATCCAGCTGACTTCATTACATCCAGCTGACTTCATTACATCCAGCTGACTTCATTTCTTCCAGCTGACATCATTACATCCAGCTGACATCATTACATCCAGCTGACATCATTACATCCAGCTGACTTCTTTACTTCCAGCTGACTTTATAACATCCAGTTGACTTTATTACATACAGTTGACTTCATTACATCCAGCTGACTTCATTACATCCAGCTGACTTCATTACATCCAGCTGACTTCATTACTTCCAGCTGACATCATTACATACAGCTGACTTCATTACATCCAGCTGACTTCATTACTTCCTGCTGACTTCATTACTTCCTGCTGACATCATTACTTCCTCCTGACATCATTACATCCAGCTGACTTCATTACATCCAGCTGACTTCATTACATCCAAGTGACTTCATTACTTCCAGCTGACATCATTACATCCAGCTGACATCATTACATCCAGCTGACTTCATTACATCCAGCTGACTTCATTACATCCAGCTGACATCGTTACATCCAGCTGACATCATTACATCCAGCTGACTTCATAACATCCAGCTGACTTCATTACATCCAGCTGACTTCATTACAACCAGCTGACATCATTACATCCAGCTGACATCGTTCTATCCAGCTGACATCGTTACATCCAGCTGACTTCATTACTTCCAGCTGACTTCATTACTTCCAGCTGACTTCATTACATCCAGCTGACTTCATTACTTCCAGCTGACTTCATTACTTCCAGCTGACTTCATTACATCCAGCTGACTTCATTACACCCAGCTGACTTCATTACTTCCAGCTGACTTCATTACATCCAGCTGACATCATTACATCCAGCTGACTTCATTACATCCAGCTGACTTCATTACATCCAGCTGACATCACTACATCCAGCTGACTTCACTACATCCAGCTGACGTCACTACATCCAGCTGACTTCATTACATCCAGCTGACTTCATTACATCCAGCTGACTTCATTACTTCCAGCTGACATCATTACATACAGCTGACTTCATTACATCCAGCTGACATTGTTACATCCAGCTGACTTCATTTCTTCCTGCTGACATCATTACATCCAGCTGACTTCATTACATCCAAGTGACTTCATTACTTCCAGCTGACATCATTACATCCAGCTGACATCGTTACATCCAGCTGACATCATTACATCCAGCTGACTTCATTACATCCAGCTGACTTCATTACATCCAGCTGACATCATTACATCCAGCTGACATCATTACATCCAGCTGACTTCACTGCATCCAGCTGACTTCATTACATCCAGCTGACTTCACTACATCCAGCTGACATCATTACATCCAGCTGACTTCATTACATCCAGCTGACATCATTCAATCCAGCTGACTTCATTACATCCAGCTGACTTCATTACTTCCAGCTGACTTCATTACATCCAGCTGACTTCATTCTATCCAGCTGACTTCATTACATCCAGCTGACATCATTCGATCCAGCTGACTTCATTACATGCAGCTGACTTCATTACATCCAGCTAACTTCATTACATCCAGCTGACATCATTACATCCAGCTGACTTCATTACATCCAGCTGACTTCATTACATCCAGCTGACTTCATTACTTCCAGCTGCCATCATTACATCCAGCTGACATCATTACATGCAGCTGACTTCATTACATCCAGCTGACTTCATTACATCCAGCTGACTTCATTACATCCAGTTGACTTCATTATATCCAGCTGACATCATTACATCCAGCTGACTTCATTACATCCAGCTGACATCATTACATCCAGACGACTTCATTACATCCAGCTGACATCATTACACCCAGCTGACATCATTACACTCAGCTGACTTCACTACATCCAGCTGAAATCATTACATCCAGCTGACATCATTACATCCAGCTGACATCATTACATCCAGCTGACATCATTACATCCAGCTGACTTCATTACATCCAGCTGACATCATTACACCCAGCTGACATCATTACATCCAGCTGACTTCACTACATCCAGCTGACTTCATTACATCCAGCTGACATCATTACATCCAGCTGACTTCACTACATCCAGCTGACTTCACTACATCCAGCTGACATCATTACATCCAGCTGACATCATTACATCCAGCTGACATCATTACAACCAGCTGACATCATTACATCCAGCTGACATCATTACATCCAGCTGACTTCACTACATCCAGCTGACTTCACTACATCCAGCTGACATCATTACATCCAGCTGACATCATTACATCCAGCTGACTTCACTACATCCAGCTGATTTCACTACATCCAGCTGACATCATTACATCCAGCTGACATCATTACATCCAGCTGACATCATTACAACCAGCTGACATCATTACATCCAGCTGACATCATTACAACCAGCTGACATCATTACATCAGCTGACATCATTACATCCAGCTGTTTTTATCGACACAAGATAGTTAAATGGAAACGCACCGTAGCAGACAATTGTCTACCTAAGTAGTTTTTGGGGTATCTGTACCTTACTTTAGTATTTATTCCTTAAGAAAATATTGTACTTTCTACTCCATACATTTTCCTTGAAACCCAAAAGTACTCGTTACATTTTGAATGCTTAGCAGGACAGGAAAGAGTCCAATTCACACACTTATCAACAGAACATCCCCGGTCATCCCTACTGCCTCTGATCTGGCGGACTCACTAACACAAATGCTTTGGATGTAAATGATGTCTGAGTGTTGGAGTGTGCCCCTGGCTTTCCTTAAATAAATAAAAAAATATATATATAAAGTGGTGCCATCTGCTTTGCTTAATATAGGGAATTTGAAATTATTTATACTTTTGCTTTTGATACTTAAGTATATTTTAAACCAAATACTTTTAGACTTTTCCTCAAGTAGAATTTTACTGGGTGACTTTGACTTCTTTTTAAGTATGACAGTTGGTTACTTTTTCCATCCACTGCAATTGTCGCATGTATTTTCTATGCAAACTTTGTAAATGACGATAACAAATCAGTGGACATGTTAATAGAAGCACAGCTACTGATGAACACAACAAGAGATACTCTTCTGATGCACAAACACATTTTGAAATTGCACCTGGTGTATTCTACTATTATTACTCTCATTAGTAAGAATAGTGGCCTAGTGGACATCTAAATACCAAGGTAATCCAACCAGTCGAAAAAACCAATGCCCTCTAACAAGAAGGACATATGAAATATTTACAAATGAAGAGGTTTCACAGGGAGCAAAAATGTCTAAACTGAGGAACAATGACCCTTTTATAAATCAATTCATCCCTAATAAATCTAAATTGAGTTGGTCAGTGTGTAACCTGTATAGGGTATGTATGTACGGATGCTCTGCAGTTTAAATCCAGAGTCATTGATTGAAGCGCAGGAGGCCGGTATGGTCATCCATTCTACTCTGCTCCTGGTGTCAACCCCCACGGCTTTATCTGATGAATTCATTCAAAGATTAAAATGCACAGAATAAAGACCCACCAATCTATGGCCCTTCACTATTGAGTTAAATCAACATTCTCTAGACCTCAATATTTAGATCTTGTTTCTCAGCACAGAAAATCAATAAGGACTGCAGTGGAGAGGGGTGGATGGCGTTGGTCAGGAGTCAGGACTGCAGTGGAGAGGCGTGGATGGAGTTGGTCAGGAGTCGGGACTGCAGTGGAGAGGGGTGGATGGAGTTGGTCAGGAGTCAGGACTGCAGTGGAGAGGGGTGGATGGAGTTGGTCAGGAGTCAGGACTGCAGTGGAGAGGGGTGGATGGAGTTGGTCAGGAGTCAGGACTGCAGTGGAGAGGGGTGGATGGAGTTGGTCAGGAGTCAGGACTGCAGTGGAGAGGGGTGGATGGAGTTGGTCAGGAGTCGGGACTGCAGTGTAGAGGGGTGGATGGAGCTGGTCAGGAGTCGGGACTGCAGTGTAGAGGCGTGGATGGCGTTGGTCAGGAATCAGGACTGCAGTGGAGAGGGGTGGATGGCGTTGGTCAGGAGTCGGGACTGCAGTGGAGAGGAGTGGATGGCGTTGGTCAGGAGTCGGGACTGCAGTGGAGAGGGGTGGATGGCGTTGGTCAGGAGTCGGGACTGCAGTGGAGAGGAGTGGATGGCGTTGGTCAGGAGTCGGGACTGCAGTGGAGAGGGGTGGATGGCGTTGGTCAGGAGTCGGGACTGCAGTGGAGAGGGGTGGATGGAGTTGGTCAGGAGTCGGGACTGCAGTGGAGAGGGGTGGATGGAGTTGGTCAGGAGTCGGGACTGCAGTGGAGAGGGGTGAATGGCATTGGTCAGGAATCAGGACTGCAGTGGAGAGGGGTGGATGGAGTTGGTCAGGAGTCAGGACTGCAGTGGAGATGGGTGGATGGCGTTGGTCAGGAGTCAGGACTGCAGTGGAGAGGTGTGGATGGAGTTGGTCAGGAGTCGGGACTGCAGTGGAGAGGGGTGGATGGCGTTGGTCAGGAGTCGGGACTGCAGTGGAGAGGGGTGGATGGCGTTGGTCAGGAGTCGTGACTGCAGTGGAGAGGGGTGGATGGCGTTGGTCAGGAGTCGGGACTGCAGTGGAGAGGGGTGGATGGAGTTGGTCAGGAGTCGGGACTGCAGTGGAGAGGGGTGGATGGCGTTGGTCAGGAGTCGTGACTGCAGTGGAGAGGAGTGGATGGCGTTGGTCAGGAGTCGGGACTGCAGTGGAGAGGGGTGGATGGCGTTGGTCAGGAGTCGTGACTGCAGTGGAGAGGAGTGGATGGCGTTGGTCAGGAGTCGGGACTGCAGTGGAGAGGGGTGGATGGCGTTGGTCAGGAGTCGTGACTGCAGTGGAGAGGGGTGGATGGCGTTGGTCAGGAGTCGGGACTGCAGTGGAGAGGGGTGGATGGAGTTGGTCAGGAGTCGGGACTGCAGTGGAGAGGGGTGGATGGCGTTGGTCAGGAGTCGTGACTGCAGTGGAGAGGGGTGGATGGCGTTGGTCAGGAGTCGGGACTGCAGTGGAGAGGGGTGGATGGCGTTGGTCAGGAGTCAGGACTGCAGTGGAGAGGGGTGGATGGAGTTGGTCAGGAGTCAGGACTGCAGTGGAGAGGGGTGGATGGAGTTGGTCAGGAGTCAGGACTGCAGTGGAGAGTTCGGACCAAACAGACAAACAGACAGCATTGTGGAACAATGGTCAGCAGGCCACTGAACTGAAGAGATCAAATCCTATACATGGTATTATGCTGTGTGCCATGCAGTACTGGATGCATGCGATTCCAGACACAGCAAAATGCTCTTGTGTGTTGGTGAACATTCTGGTGCAACATGACTCACCCAGGTAGGTGCTGTACATTGGGGAAGGGGTGAGTTACCCAAGTTGATGTTTTGGGTTTGAGGGAAACACCACACATAAACACAGATCATTCTCATCCTAATTTATCCTCATCCTCATCATCTTCCTCATCCTCATCATCATCATTCTCTCACTCCAGATTCAGCCAAAGTGCATTTGATCCAGAGTTTGATTCTATATTGTCTCCTGTCTTTTCACAGGTGTTAATAACGACCTATCGTACCAAGACACTCGTTATAGCAGTGGGCACTACCAGACACTAATGACACTAATAAAGGCAGTCTTACCTGTTAGCAGAGTGAATGGGTGGAAAAGGTGAACTCAGAAAGAAGCTGTGCACAATGAATATCCTGAAGGGAACCCTGTCAAATCACATGCAATCACTCCTTCTCACACCTCTGTTAGGCTTTGACCATTAGATCCACTTTTAGTGTCCTATTGCCATGGCAACCTTTAGGAGGATGTGGTCAATTGAAGTTCTGGGCTGGGTAGTGGAAATAATGCAGTCATCCAATGGCTGGCCCAGGTTTTAATAAGGGAAGGGGGAAGTTGTGGGCCTTTAACTAGGCCTCTATCAGACAGGAGGACAGAGGCCAGCGGACCAGTCTGACTTCCTCATTTGTCTTGGAAATGAGACGCTGAGTTATAGAGCAACATGAATGACTTTGATCAAGCCCCTTTATGTAGAGTCAAGTGGATAGGAGGAGGATGTGTGTGTGCGTGTGTGTGTGTGTGTGTGTGTGTGTGTGTGTGTGTGTGTGTGTGTGTGTGTGTGTGTGTGTGTGTGTGTGTGTGTGTGTGTGTGTGTGTGTGTGTGTGTGTGTGTGTGTGTGTGTGTGTGTGTGTGTGTGTGTGTGTGTCTGCTACCAGCTGGCCCTTGTGTAACCCTGGCAACTTTCGGGTGTTTGTTCTTCGATGTGTGTGCGTGTGTCCCATTGAATAAGCAAACTGATCCCCTGAAGCACAGCTGTATGTGGATCGGCCCTGAGCCTGGCAGGGGAATTGGGCGAGAGAGAGAGAGAGAGAACAGCACAGAAGTCAGGTTTCTCTAGAGTCCTCCTAGCCCTGGAGAAATACCATGGATCCCTCATGTAATGGACATTCATCACATCTGTTACTCTATTACACAATACCCCAGCCAGACTTCCACCTCTAAATCACCCATGCCAATGTGTAGATGCCAGCTTTATGGCCAATTTCCAAGTCATTTCTATATACGGGAGACAATAATATTTATGGGCTGTCAATGGAGGAGCTGGATTTAGACTGTCCATCTTCATAAAAGTATCCGCCTCTCTCCATTGGTTGGCAATGCACTGAGGCGGGTTTCTGTTTGATTTAAATCACATGATGAACATTGGCAACATCCCAAACGACATCCTATTCCCTTCAAAGTGCACTACTTTTGACCAGAGCTCTATGGGGAATAGGGTGCCATTTGGGATACAGATAGTGTCAGTTGGTATGGAGCCTGCTCATCAGTGCTCTGACTCTAATAACATGTGGCCAAGCTAATCGCATTTTATAAACACCATGGAGACAATGAAGGACACTTTAATATCTCATCGATTTGGGATTCAGAATCATTTTCAGTGTTCACTCCGTCTCTCATAAACCACTGACCGGTAAATTACATTAGAGCTGCTGATGTCTTTGTGTGTGTGTGGTGCAATGAGCATGACATTTAAATTACGTTTGCAAATAAACACCATTATTATCTCCTTTGAACACAACTATTGTTGTATGAACTTGTATTTAAGTTTTTGGCCACTCTTGATTCATGGGATAGGGTCATTTGGACGACAACAACATGGTTTGAAATATTAATACTTTCTACATTTTAATTATTCTGCAATGAAGCGTAGAAACAGAGTGAGTAGATGTCTCTGGAGAATCACATGTATCTCTGCAGTGAAACCGAATGCTTACAGATGGCCTTCTGATGGGGTACTGAGGAATATTTGATCAATTGCTGCATGGGTGCATTTCTGAGTATGGAAGTACATTTCAACGATACCAACATTTTAGTGGGTTTATATAGAACTGATCTAATGGTTATGGGTGAATTGAACCCCGCAGAGTCGATGCCCGCGCGGAAATAGAATTAGCATCATTAAAAAAAATCCCAGTCAAAATCCATCTGTTCAAGCTAGATGAGGTGGATGGGCTGCGTCTCAATCCACCACATCTGCCAATGGCGGCATTCCACATCTGCGGTGGAAGGTGGCCGAGCTACAGCGGTGTTTGTCAGACTATGAGACGTCCCTAAAATCAGTCTCCTCACGAAAACGTTTTGCTCTACGAACCCCACAAAGGTCACAGGACTTGTCTGAAATTGGTACCTCCCATCTGCTGACTTCTGTCTGTAACGTCCGAACAGTTTGAGTTACACACTAATATGACACCTCTATGTAAAGGTGAGACTCTCACGAACACGTACATGTCTAGGATGCCCACAAGCTTCACAAGACTCGTCTGAAGGCAGCCCAATACCAGTTTTAAAAAATGAATGGAAGTACGGTATACAGTGCCAGTCAAAGGTTTGGACACACCTCCTCATTCAAGGGTTTTTCTTTATTTTGATTATTTTCTACATTGTAGAATAATAGTGAAGACATCAAAACTATGAAATAACATCAGTTGTGTTGTGACAAGGTAGGGGTGGTATACAGAAGATAGCCCTTTTTAGTAAAATACCATGTCCATATGTGAAGAACAGCTCAAATAAGCAAAGAGAAATGCCAGTCCATCATTACTTTAAGACATGAAGGTCAGTCACTCCGGAAAATTTTAAGAACTTTGAACGTTTCTTCAAGTGCAGTCTCAAAAACCATCAAGCGATATGATGAAACTTATCCTCTTGAGAACCGCCACAGGAAAGGAAGACCCCGATTTACCTCTGTTGCAGAGGACAAGTTAATTAGAGTTAATTGCACCTTAGATTGCAGCCCAAATAAATGCTTCACAGAGTTCAAGTAACAAACACATCTCAACATCAACTGTTCAGAGGATATAACGTGAATCAGGCCTTCATGGTTGAATTGCTGCAAAGACACAACTACTAAAGGACACCAATAACAAGAAGAGATTTGCTTGGGCCAAGAAACACAAGCAATACTCATTAGACCGGTGGAAATCTGTCCTTTGGTCTGATGAGTCCAAATTTGAGATTTTTGGTTCCAACCACCGTGTCTTTGTGAGACGCAGATTAGGTGAACGGATGATCTCCGCATGTGTGGTTCCCACCATGAAGCATGGAAGAGGTGGTGTGATGGTGTGGGGGTGCTTTGCTGGTGACACTGTCTGTGATTTATTTAGAATTCAAGGCACACAACCAGCATGGCTACTAGAGCATTCTGCAGCGATACACCATCCCATCTGGTTTGCGATGAGTGGGACTATCATTTATTTTTCAACAGGACAACGACTCAAAACCCACCCCCAGGCTGTGTAAGGGCTTTTTGACCAAGAAGTAGAGTGATACAGTGATGCAGCAGATGACCTGGCCTCCACAATCACCCGACCTCAACCCAATTGAGATGGTTTGGAATGAGTTGGACCACAGCGTGAATGAAAAGCAGCCAACAAGTGCCCAGCATATGTGGGAACTCCAAGACTGTTGGAAAAACATTCCTCATGAAGCTGGTTGAGAGAACGCCAAGAGTGTGCAAAACTGTCATCAAGGCAAAGGGTGGCTACTTTGAAGAATCTAAAATCGAAATATATTTTGATTTGTTTAACACTTTTTTTGGTTACTACATGATTCCATATCTATTATTTCATAATTTTGATGTCTTCACTATTATTCTACCATAAAAACTGTGACATTTTATTAATTTCCCATGAAATTAAAAAATGATTGATTCAAGGTGTATGTGTATGCGTGTGTGTCGGTGTGAATCCTCACTGCTTTCTCACCCACATAGCCATACAGACTCCCTATCAGGCCAGCAGCTGCCTGCCTGTCTCCCTACCCTGAGTGTGTTTAGGGGGGGGGGGGGGGGGGGGGGGGGTCAGTTAGGGATGTGTCTGCCAGGCATCTCTCCAGAGAACTAGGGCCCTGTCCAGGGACATATAGCCCCCTTTACACCCCCCTGCACCACCCAGGATTACCCCCCCCCCCCCCTCCCTGCACCCACCAGGATTACCCTACCCCCCCTCCAAGATTACACACATCGTAGGGGAGGTGGGATGCATATGGGGAGAATGGGTTGGAACACACAGTCCCTCTCTATCGCTGTCACCCCCTCTCTCACCCTCTGTCTGTCTCTCTTTCTCTCACTCTGTCTCTCTCTCTCTCTCTCTCTCTCTCTCTCTCTCTCTCTCTCACTATGTCTGTGTCTGTCTCTCTCTCTCTCTGTCTGTCTCTCTCTCTCACTCTGTATGTCTGTCTCTCTCTCACTATGTCTGTCTCTCTCTCTCACTGTATGTCTGTCTCTCTCTCACTATGTCTGTCTGTCTGTCTCTCTATGTCTGTCTCTCTCTCTCTAACTCCGTCTCTCTCTCTTTCTCAAGGCGTAGACATGGACTGTCTGTTTTCCTGCATTATTAAGACTAGATAAGAGAGATAGAGAAAGGGATATGCAGTTTAATTAAACATTGGAAGACGTTTAAGAGCTGAAGCTGCAGAGCATATCATCTGAAGGAGATATGATGCTATGATGTGATCTTACTAAGTTCCATATGGTCTGACTCGTGTACATGAGCTATTAATTCATCATTATTATTTATTCCTTATCATCTTCATGTTATTAATCAACTTACATCTTCGTTGAATGTTCACCATGCTTGAACCTTATTGGACCATGCTTGAACCTTATTGGACCATGCTTGAACCTTATTGGACCATGCTTGAACCTTATTGGACCATGTTTGGACAATCTGACAAGAGACATTCTAAAAACATGGAAACATTTCTTGTCCGGTTTGGTAGATAAATGACATAATTAGAAAAACGTTTGCAGAGCATTTAACAACACTTTCATCCCATAAAAAGATGAAAGATATGCCCTCATGTAGTTCAGAAAACATGACTGAATTCTCGGACCACTTGTCAATTTGGACAAATAGAGGTTAGAAGAACATTATCTCTGGCCAACAGAAATATTCTGAGAATTAAAAGATTAATTCTGCAACTGCTTTGGACATGCAGCATACCACCCTGCATACCACTGCTGGCTTGCTTCTGAAGCTAAGCAGGGTTGGTCCTGGTCAGTCCCTGGATGGGAGACCAGATGCTGCTGGAAGTGGTGTTGGAGGGCCAGTAGGAGGCACTCTTTCCTCTGGTCTAAAAAATATCCCAATGCCCCAGGGCAGTGATTGGGGACACTGCCCTGTGTAGGGTGCCGTCTTTCGGATGGGACGTTAAACGGGTGTCCTGACTCTCTGAGGTCATTAAAAGATCCCATGGCACTTATCGTAAGAGTAGGGGTGTTAACCCCGGTGTCCTGGCTAAATTCCCAATCTGGCCCTCAAACCATCATGGTCACCTAATAATCCCCAGTTTACAATTGGCTCATTCATCCCCCTCCTCTCCCCTGTAACTATTCCCCAGGTCGTTGCTGCAAATAAGAACGTGTTCTCAGTCAACTTACCTGGTAAAATAACGGTAAAATAAAAAATAAATAAATGTCCTGAGTTTGCCTAAAGTCCTTTGATGTTGTCACTGATATCCACAGACACAAGCATAAAGACGAATCAGAATATATCTCTTTCTCTCCACCCCCCCTTTCTCTTGCTCTCTCTACCCCACTCTCTCTCTCTCGCTCTCTCTACCCCCTCTCTTTTTTTCTCTCTCTCTACCCCATCTCTTTTTTTCTCTCTCTCTACCCCATCTCTTTTTTTTCTCTCTCTACCCCCTTTCTCTCTACCCCCTCCCTCTCTTTTTTCTCTCTCTCTCTACCCCCTTTCTCTCTACCCCCTCCCTCTCTTTTTTCTCTCTCTCTCTACCCTCTTTCTCTCTACCCCCTCTCTCTCTTTTTTCTCTCTCTCTACCCCCTTCTCTCTCACTCACTCTCGCCCCCTTCTCTCTAACACCTCTCTCTCTTTTTTCTCTCTCTCCCTACCCCTCTCTCTCTTTTTTTCTCTCTACCCCTTCTCTCTCTCTCTCTACCCCCTTCTCTCTCTTTTTTTTCTCTCTACCCCTTCTCTCTCTCTATCCCCCCCTCTCTCTCTCTACTCCCTCTCTTTCTCTGCATACTGCACCATCATATATATCTCATGATTAATCCTTCAAGGTTGCCTCCCTTTTGGGTTCTACTCAACGGTTTCAGCCCCATTTACCCGACACCAACAATATACCATCCTGATCCATAGTAATGACTCTTAATTAACAGGTGTTCCTGCAAATACACGTCAAAAGATATAATTTAACAGTAAACCCCCATAGCCCAGATAACTTTTAACACATTTTTGTATCATTCATCTTTTTAAAACGAGAGGAGGAGTGCAATGACAAGGACTAGAAAGAGAAATCACCAGAGCCAGAACCGTGGAAGTCTTGTCTAATCTTGTTAAATTATTGAACACACAGCAGCACACATGCACATTTTAAATTGATCATGGTTTTCTCTGCATGTTGTTACAGAAGGGCTACAAGACTAGTCATTATGCATGAATACATGTCATAAACATTGTGTGTTATTGCAGTCAACTGTAAGGTGTTGGTTATGGATGTGTTTGTGTTTAATGAGTTAGCTGGAAGAGTGGCACCATGAGATGAAGTGAAGCGGGGTTGCTATGGTGTGATCATATACCATGGATGCAATTATGCATGGATAAATAATGCAAATTAAATTAGATTTCCCACAAACAAACTAAAGTTTAATTCATTCGTATCACATGTGGAGTTTTGCTATTAATATCTAATGCATATTACTCCTATATACATGTTGTCATGGATAATTGCAGAATTTCATATGAGCGTATGAATCCAGTGTATATGGTATAGCCTACATATTATGTACATCTGAAAGCATACTGTATCACGCTGTGGTTCACTTCACAAAGTAGTTCACACAGTATTCATTAGACATCTGTCACAACACACACTGCAGAACACCAAAAACAGAGCTAGATGAAGGAGCTGCACAGGGCTAACTGACACACAAAGACTAGTCCTCATTTTACAGACATCATTCTCTCTTTCTCCCTCTCTCCTCTCTCTGTGGCTTTATTGGCATGGGAAACACATGTTAACATTGCCAAAGCAAGTGAAATAGATAATAAACAAAAGTGAAATAAACAATAAAAAACTAACAGTAAACATTACTCACACAAAAGTTCCCGAAAGAATAAAGACATTTCAAATGTCATATTACGTATATATAGTGTTGTAATGATGTGCAGATAGTTAAGGTACAAAAGGGAAAATAAATAAACATAAATATAATGTAGGTTGTATTTACAATGGTGTTTGTTCTTCACTGGTTGCCCTTTTCTTGTGGCGACAGGTCACAAATCTTGCTGTGATTGGACACTGGTATTTCACCCAAGTTCATCAAAATTGTATTGGTTTTTGAATTTTTTGCAGGTCTGTGTAATCTGAGGGAAATATGTCTCTCTATAATATGGAAACAGGAGACAAAGGGCTGTGAGACATGGATCTAGACACATGAAAAGAAGGACGTTTACAGAGGGTGCGGGGCAACAGAGGACGAACAGCAGAAGGGATAAGGATTTTGGAGTAGGGGGGAAAGGTCTCGGCTTCCGGGGGTGTAGCCGCTAGGCTATAGCGGAGTACCAGCGCATCCGGCTTAACATCCTTGGGTACCGGTCGGTATTGCGGAAGCGAAGTGGCCTGGGCCTTACTGAACCCCTCCTGGAGGTCCTGGTACTCTGCGGGAATGGTGGAGAGCTTCGGGGCAATTCCCAAGTCCCCAGGAAGACGTCCCGGGGCAGGCAGAGGTGATTTCAGGATGAGCGTGGCAGAACGGGCTCCGTTCAGATCAAGGGATTGTGTCACTGGAGCCAAGAGAATCCCAATACAACAGGAACCTGCGGAGACTCAATTAGCAGGAATTGGAACTCATAGGTTGATGGGGGTGGTATGGTGGGTGACTCAGCCTATAGAGCGCCCATCCAGTGCTCTAACGTCCATGGGAATGAAGAGGGGATGCCCAGCTCGGACGCCAGGGTAACGTCCGTAAGACTCATATCGGCCCTCGAGTCGATGAGTATCTAGAGAGACTTGGACTTGTCGCCCCACAGCAGGGTGGTATGGAGAGGTGGGCGAGAAGCGGGAGAAGCAAAATTATCGTTAAGACCCACCAGAGTACTCATTCCTACCAATGAGCTAGGTCTCTTGAAGGGACAGGTAGCCACATAATGACTGGCAGTACCGCAATACAGACAACTCTGGGTGATAAGTCTGCGTACCCGTTCGGCTCGGGAAGAGGTAAATCGGCAGTCTTCGGAGGCTCTTGGAGGAACTCGGGTAAGCTCGGATCCTCTCGGGGACACAGACGTCGGGGACTTCCGAAGTTCATCAGATGCAAGGTGGGATCCTTGAGTGAGTGATTGCGATCGCAATCAGACATCTTCTCCCTCCTACGTTCCCGTAGCCGACCATCAATCCAGATGGTTAAAGCAATGAGTGAGTTGAGATCCTCTGATAATCTGTGCGGGAACGTGTCGAACAGCGCATCCTCTCACCTCCTCTAAAAATACCTCCAGACTGAGGTAGACGGCAGATTGTTGCTCCCACACCGCCATGGCCCAGGAGAGTGCCCTCCCGGACAGAAGCGTAATATTGTACGCTATCTTCGAACGGTCCGAGAGGAACGGAAAAGGCTGCAGCTCGAAAACGTAGGAGGTAAGCGGGTTTCCCGGGAAACCAGGGTGACGGCGCTGCTACCAGCCGGGTTACTGAGGGGCTGGGAGGTTACCGTCGTGGTAGGCTGTCTAGTAGGCAACACACAGAATTGCTCCCGCAAAGTGAACAATGCTAGATTGTGACGTTCGGCCACGTCCTGGACCCCTTCCATCAGACCGCGAAGCAACTCTGTGTCTACCAATGAGGGCTCCTTGGGATGAGATGGCATTGCGGAGCTGGTCCAAGTCTGCTGGGTTAGTCATGGCCAGTTCGTACTATCACGTTTCAAGTAAGAACCAAATGCAGAATGTGTTGAAGTAACAATGTTTATTACAACAACAGGGGCTGTCAAACGGCAGGTCAAGACAGGCAGGGGTCAATAATCCAGAGTAGTGGGGCAAGGGTACAGGATGGCAGGCAGGCTCAGGGTCAGCTCAGGCAGAGGTCGGAAATCCAGAGTAGGGGCAAGGCGCAGGATGGCAGTACGGGGCAGGCAGAGTGGTCAGGCAGGCGGGCTCAGAGTCAGGAGGGTGAGAAAAGAGAGACTGGAAAAACCAGCCGCTGAGACACAAAACACTGTAACGCTTGAAAAAACAAGACAAACTGGCACAGACAGACAGAAAACACAGGTATAAATACCCAGGGGATAAGTGGGGAAGATGGGTGACACCTGGAGGGGGTGGAGACAAGCACAAGGACAGGTTAAACAGATCAGGGCCTGACACATAGCCTGTCTTCTCTTGAGAGCCAGGTCTGCCTTTCTCAATTGCAAGGCTATGCTCACTGAATCTGTACATAGTCAAAGATTTCCTTAATTCTGGGTCAGTCACAGTGGTCAGGGTTTCTGCCACTGTGTACTCTCTGTTCAAGGCCAGAGAGCATTCTAGTTTGCTCTGTTTGTTAATTCTTTCCAATGTGTCAAGTAATTATCTTTTTGTTTTCCCGTAATTTGGTTGGGTCTATTTGTGTTGCTGTCCTGGGGCTCTGTTCACAAACAGACCCCACAGAGCCCCAGGAGAGCAACACAAATAGACCCAAACAAATTACAGGATAACAAAAGGGCCAGCTTGCTCAGGGGGCTCTTTTCCAGGATCATTTCTCTGTAGGTGATGGCTTTGTTATGGCAGGTTTGGGAACCGCTTCCTTTTAGGTGGTTGTGGAATTTTACGGCTCTTTTCTGGATTTTGATCATTAGTGTGTATCTGCCTAATTCTGCTCTGCATGCATTATTTCGTGTTTTACATTGTAAACAGAGGATATTTTTGCAGAATTCTGCATGAAGAGTCTCAATTCTTGGTTGGTGAACGGACCCAAACCTCACAACCATGAAGGGCAATGGGTTCTATAACTGATTCAAGTATTTTTAGCCAGATCCTAATTGGTATGTCAAATTTTATGTTCCTTTTGATGACATAGAAGGCCCTTCTTGCCATGTCTCTCAGTTTGTTCACAGCTTTGTAGAAGTTACCTGTGTCGCTGATGTTTAGGCTGAGGTATGTATAGTTTTTTGTGTGCTCTAGGGCAAAGGTGTCCCGATGGAATTTGTATTCGTGGTCCTGTTCATTGGACCTTTTTTGGAATATCATAATGTTTTTCTTACTGAGATTTACTGTCAGGGCCCAGGTCTGACAGAATCTGTGCAGAAGATCTAGGTGCTGCTGTAGGCCCTCCTTGGTTGGAGAGAGAAGGACCAGATCAACAGCAAACAGTAGACATTTAACTTGAGATCCTAGTAGAGTGAGGCCTGGTGCTGCAGACTGTTCTAGTGCCCGCGCCAATTCGTTGATATATATGTTTAAGAGGGTGGGGCTTAAGCTGCATCCCTATCTCACCCCCTGGCCCTGTGGAAAGAAATGTGTGTTTTTTGCCAATTTTAACCGCACACTTGTTTGTGTACATGGGTTTTATAATGTTTGTCCCCCAAAACCCCTTTCCATCCAATTGTATAGCAGACCCTCCTGCCAAATTGAAAGCTTTTTTGAAATCAACAAAGCATGAGAAGACTTTGGCTTTGTTTTGGTTTGTTTGTCAATTAGGGTGTGCAGGGTGAATATTTGGTCTGTCGTACGGTAGTTTGGTAAAAAGCCAATTTGACATTTGCTCAGTACATTGTTATCACTGAGGAAATGTACGAGTCTGCTGTTAATGATCATGCAGAGAATTTCCCAAGGTTGCTGTTGACGCATATCCTCTGGTAGTTTTTGGGGTCAAATTATTCTCCACTTTTGTGGATTGGGGTGATCAGTCCTTGGTTCCAAATATTGGGGAAGATGCCAGGAGGAGGATCATGTTAAAGAGCTTAAGTATTGCCAAATTGGATTTGTGGTCTGTATATTTTATCATTTCATTTAGGATACCATCAACCCCATAGGCCTTTTTGGGTTGTACATTGTCCTGTAGTTCATTCAATGTAATTGGATAATCCAGTGGTTTCTGGTAGTCTTTAATAGTTGATTCTAAGATTTGTATTTGATCATGTATGTGTTTTTGCTGATTGTTATAGAGCCAAAAAGATTGAAGAAGTGGTTTATCCATACATCTCTGTTTTGGATAGATAACTCTTTGTGTTGTTGTTTGTTTTCCCAGAAGTGGACTCTTCAATTACATTGAGCTGATTTCTGACGTGCTGTTCCTTCTTTTTCCGTAGTGTATTTCTGTATTGTTTTAGTGATTCACCATAGTGAAGGTGTCGGCTCAAGTTTTCTGGGTCTCTGTGTTTTTGGTTAGATCGTTTTCTCAATTTCTTTCTTAGGTTGTCTGCTTGAAATGTTTTGATTTGATAGGGAAGCTGAGAGGTCAAATATACTGTTTAGGTTTTCTACACCTTCACTATTACAGTGAAAGCTTTTGTCCAGGAAATTGTCTAGAAGGGATTGAATTCGATTTTGCATAATTGTTTTTTGGTAGATTTCCACACAGCGGACTGACTGTGAACGCTCTAAGAGACTCTGAGTTGAGGTCAGTGATAAAGTAGTCTACAGTACTACTGCCAAGAGATGAGCTATAGGTGTACCTACCATAGATCTCTCACTCACTCACTCACTCACTTACTCACTCACTCACATTTGTGTCTTGGGATCAAGGGTTTTGATGCAATCAGTTACAGTATATTGATTGAAAGCAGAACGTTAATAGGATCTCTCCATCTCTCTCAGATAGGATTTATTTTCTCATCCATATTGACCTGTATCACCATTAATTGGTGGCCATGGCCGGGGGGAGGAGCTGGAGAGGATCTGTCACCTCTAATAGTGAGACTCCAGACAGCGTTGATGTTCCCCTGTGGGGCTGGAGTAGTTCATTCTGGCTGGATTGGGAATGTCTTTTAGTAATGGGTAGAGATGTCAGGAATATCAACATTGGGAATGGGTTGGGTCTATGTTTGGGAAATCAGAGGTGTTGGTAGGAATAGATTCTCTCTCTCCTCTTACTTCAAACTTCTTCCACAAGCACGGCCCTCCTCTCTCCTGCTCCTCTCTTTCCCTCACTGCTCCACTATTGCTTTGTCTAAACTCACTGTTTCTCTCCCCTCTCTCCTCTCTCTGCAGTGATATATTAATGAGGGTAAACAGTTGAAGGAGAAGGGCTTCCCTGCACCTGGCTGGGTGACACAGAGAGACAGAGAGAGAGAGAGAAAGAGAGATGGAGAGAGAAGGGAGGATGGGACTCTCCTGCACCTGGCTGGGAGACACAGAGACAGAGAGAGACAGAGAGAGAGAGAAAGAAGGGAGAGAGAAGGGAGGATGGGACTCTCCTGCACCTGGCTGGGGGAGACAGAGACAGAGAGAGAGAGAGAAGGGAGGATGGGGCTCTCCTGCACCTGGCTGGGAGACACAGAGACAGAGAGAGATAGAGAGAGAGAGAGAGAGAGGGAGAGAGAAGGGAGAGAGAAGGGAGGATGGGACTCTCCTGCACCTGGCTGGGAGACAGACAGAGAGAGAGAGAGAGAGAGAAGGGAGGATGGGACTCTCCTGCACCTGGCTGGGAGACAGAGAGAGAGAGGGAAAGAGAGAGAGAAGGGAGGATGGGACTCTCCTGCACCTGGCTGGGAGACACAGAGACAGAGAGAGACAGAGAGAGAGAGAGAGAGAGAGGGAGAGAGAAGGGAGAGAGAAGGGAGGATGGGACTCTCCTGCACCTGGCTGGGAGACAGACAGAGAGAGAGAGAGAGAGAGAGAAGGGAGGATGGGACTCTCCTGCACCTGGCTGGGAGACAGAGAGAGAGAGGGAAAGAGAGAGAGAAGGGAGGATGGGACTCTCCTGAACCTGGCTGGGAGACAGAGAGAGAGAGAGAGAGAGAGAGAGAGAGAGAGAGAGAGGGGGAGATAGAAGGGAGGATGGGACTCTTCTGCACGTGGCTGGGAGACAGAGAGAGAGAAAGAGAGAGATAGAGGGAGACAGAGAGAAAGGGAGAGAGAAGGGACTCTCCTCACAGTGGTGAGGGTTGCAGCTGTCTTCGTACTCTTCCGCTACACGTATGTTCATATATTATATATTCCATGTAAAATTCAACGTGGACACACAGAGAAAAATGTATATACTGTACATTGAAACATTCATTCAATCTTACAACATTTAAAGAACAGTTTCCCACACTGCCGACACCCAGGTGTTTGTCACCCACTACTGTAAACGTGATAGGGAGAGGCTGGAGTGACATATAGTTCTTTACTGTGTGTGAGTCAGGAAAGGCCTCACTGCTGCAGTCAGCATGCCACACACACACACACACACACACACACACACACACACACACACACACACACCACCACCACCAAACTAATAAGGCTGCTTATTGGCTGTGCAGTGTAAAGTAAACTTCATGAGGCTGAGTGGATGTTGACTCAGTCACAATGTAGCATCACTGTTTCTGTTTTAATGGAATAATTGAGTGTCAGTCTTCTGTTGATTTATAGACACACACACACACACACACACACACACACACACACACACACACACACACACACACACACACACACACACACACACACACACACACACACACACACACACACACACACAATGATCTGTGAGCTCCCCATCCGGTTGGACGTAATTTATTCTTCACCCACATTTGATTATTAATAGGACTTCTTGGATCAGCTTTATTTGAATGAAAATGAGCCGTTTGATTTACTGTCTTTTTCCTTGGGGGAGGAACATGCATGTTTTAGTGAAACACCATTTATTTTAGTAGTTTAGCAGACTGACTCAGACAGGTTTTGATGAGCATATGTTTGATTTAGGAATTGCAAATGGCAAGGCGTTTTTCTGCTGATTTGGTCTGATTAACCGTCGTAAGGTAGTGTGTGTCTGTGTGTGTCGTGACTTTCCAAGCTCTCTGTCTGGCCTCACAGCTCCACAGAGAAAGAGTGCGGATCGGCGAAAGGGAATGCAGAGAGAGAAGGAAGGGAGAGGAAGTCAATGATGAAGAACTAACAAGGAGCTCCTTGCTTCTTCCCTCCTCTCCTTTCTTCTTCAGCTGAAAGAGGAGTGATGGAGTGATAAAGACGGAGCGTGTTCTTTCCACTTCTCTGACCCCTGACATCTCCATCAAAATCAATAATCAATCAATCCCTCCTTCTCTCTTTCTCTCATCCCTTCTTTCCAGCTCCTCTACCACCACCTTTTCTCCTGTGATATCGAACGCACGCACGCACGCACGCACACACACACACACACACACACACACACACACACACACACACACACACACACACACACACACACACACACACACACACACACACACACACACACACACACACACACAAAGAGAGTCATCGTCCAGTGTAAAGTCCTCTGTGGCCATGCAGCAGCCATGGGAAGAGGCTGCTGCTACAGAGAACCACTGAGGCAGAAATAAAGGCTCTTCAATGCCTTCCCCCTGAGAGAGATGCTGCAGTGAACAAACACTCACTCTCACACACACTCACTCTCACGCACACTGAGCTGCAAACACATACACACACTCTCTCTTACATAAAGGCAGAAACATACAGATGCATATTATGGGACTCTTCTGAACGCAGTGCCACTCAACAACCTCTGTCAGATCTGGACAGATAGGATAGGTTATGGTTCTACCTCTATATATAAATATACAGTGCATTCAGAAAGTATTCAGACCCCTTGACTTTTTCCATATTTTGTTACGTTACAGCCTTATTCTAAGATGAATTGCATTCACTTTTTTCTTCATCTCACAATACCTCATAACGACAAAGCAAAAACAGGTTTTCAACATTTTTGCAAATTTATAAATAAAACCCCCCTGCAATATCACATTTACATAAGTATTCCTGACCCTTTACTCAGTACTTTGTTGAAGCACCTTTGGCAGCGATTACAGCCTTGAGTCTTCATGAGGATATGACGCTACAAGCTTGGCAAACCTGTATTTGGGGAGTTTCTACCATTCTTCTCTGCAGATCCTCTCAAGCTCTGTCAGATTGGATGGGGAGCATATTCGATCGGGTTCAAGTCCGGGCTCTGGCAGGGCCACTCAAGGACATTCAGAGTCTTGTCCCGAAGCTACTCCTGCATTGTCTTGGCTGTGTACTTAGGGTCGTTGTCCTGTTGGAAGGTGAACCTCTGCCCAATCAAGGATCTCTCTGTACTTTGCTCCGTTCATCTTTCCCTCGATCCTGACTATTCTCCTAGTCCCTGCTGCTGAAAAACATCCCTGCAGCATGATGCTGCCACCACCAATGTTCACTGTAGGGATGGTGCCAGATTTCCTCCAGACGTGACACTTGGCATTCAGGCCAAAGAGTTCAATCTTGGTTTCATCAGACCAGAGAATCTTGTTTCTCATGGTCTGAGAGTACTTTAGGTGCCCGTTGGCAAACTCCAGCGGGCTGTCATGCGCCTTTTACTGAGGAGTGGCTTCCGTCTGGACACTCTACCATAAAGGCCTGATTGGTGGAGTGCTACAGAGATTCTGGAAGGTTCTCCCAACTCCACAGAGGGACTCTGGAGCTCTGTCAGAATGACCATCGGGTTCTTGGTCACCCCCCTGACCAAGGCCCTTCTCCCCGATTGCTCAGTTTGGCTGGGCGGCCAGCTCTAGGAAGAGTCTTGGTGGTTCCAAACTTCTTCTATTTAAGAATAATGGAGGCCACTGTGTTCTTGGGGAACTTCAATGCTGCAGAAATGTTTTGGTACCCTTCCCCAGATCTGTGCCTCGATACAATCCTGTTTCAGAGCTCTACGGACAATTCCTTCGACCTCATGGTTTGGTTTTTGCTCTGACATGCACTGTCAACTGTGGGACCTTGTATAGACAGGTGTGTGTCTTTCCAAATCATGTCCAATCAATTGAATTTACCACAGGTGGACTCCAATCAAGTTGTAGGAACATCTCAAGGATTATTAATGGAAACAGGATGAACCTGAGCTCAATTTCGAGTCTCATAGCAAAGAGTCTGAATACTTATGCAAATAAGGTATTTCTGTTTTTTCTGCAAAAATATTTTAAACCTGTTTTTGGTTTGACATTATGGGGTATTGTGTGTAGATTGATGAGGGGGGGGGAAACGATTTAATTCATTTTAGAATAAGGCTGTAACGTAACAAAATGTGTAAAAAGGGAAGGGGTCTGAATACTTTCTAACACCCTGTTTTTCCAGCCTGGTATCAATGATATTTCACTAGAAATAGATTACTCTAGATTATTATTACTCTTTCTCTGCATAGACGGGTCAAGAATTATCTACTGTTGTTACCATACAAATCAAAGAGATTTACAGTTGTCTGAGGGGCTTTTTCCCTTCCATTAATTATATTTATATGCTACTAACTAGGCCTCTCTCACACATGTTGCATGTCTATTCTTCCCTGATACCCTGCTGTGTCAATATGTGTGTGTTGTGAGGATCGGTGCCCCTACCCATCAGTCCCCCTGCTCCCCAGTCTGGGTTAACGAGGAAGAAGTTGCGTCAGGCTCTGCACCCGTCCAAGAGGTTGTTGTGAACAGTTCAGTCAATTCAGTGAACAACTATAAATAAGGAGATAACACAATTTATGGCTGGCTGCCTACAGGCTCTGATTATAGGAGGTGGTAGTGAGTGAGGCCAGCAAGGAGTATGCATGTGTGTGTCTGTGTACAAACTAACATATGTATGTGGCACGCGTGCACACACACACACACACACACACACACACACACATAAACACACACAATTGAAAATATGGGGCACACACATTCATGCACGACACATTGACGGGCACATACACTCTTTACCATGACCAAACACCCTTTACCATGACCAAACGTCCTTCACCATGACCAAACGCCCTTCACCATGACCCTGACGCCCTTCACCATGACCCTGACGCCCTTCACCATGACCCTGACGCCTTTCACCATGACCCTGACGCCCTTCACCATGACCCTGACGCCCTTCCCCATGACCCTGACGCCCTTCGCCATGACCCTGACGCCCTTCGCCATGACCCTGACGCCCTTCGCCATGACCCTGACGCCCTTCGCCATGACCCTGACGCCCTTCGCCATGACCCTGACGCCCTTCGCCATGACCCTGACGCCCTTCGCCATGACCCTGACGCCCTTCGCCATGACCCTGACGCCCTTCGCCATGACCCTGACGCCCTTCGCCATGACCCTGACGCCCTTCGCCATGACCCTGACGCCCTTCACCATGACCAAACACCCTTTACCATGACCAAACACCCTTTACCATGACCAAACGCCCTTCACCATGACCCTGACGCCCTTTACCATGACCAAACGCCCTTCACCATGACCCTGACGCCCTTCACCATGACCCTGACCAAACGCCCTTCACCATGACCAAACACCCTTTACCATGACCAAACGCCCTTTACCATGACCAAACGCCCTTCACCATGACCCTGACGCCCTTTACCATGACCAAACGCCCTTCACCATGACCAAACGCCCTTCACCATGACCCTGACGCCCTTCACCATGACCCTGACGCCCTTTACCATGACCAAACGCCCTTTACCATGACCAAACGCCCTTCACCATGACCAAACGCCCTTCACCATGACCAAACGCCCTTCACCATGACCAAACGCCCTTCACCATGACCAAACGCCCTTCACCATGACCAAACGCCCTTCACCATGACCAAACGCCCTTCACCATGACCAAACGCCCTTCACCATGACCAAACACCCTTCACCATGACCAAACACCCTTCACCATGACCAAACACCCTTCACCATGACCAAACACCCTTCACCATGACCAAACACCCTTTACCATGACCAAACACCCTTACCAGACCAAACACCCTTTACCATGACCAAACACCCTTTACCATGACCAAACACCCTTTACCATGACCAAACACCCTTTACCATGACCAAACACCCTTCACCATGACCAAACACCCTTCACCATGACCAAACACCCTTCACCATGACCAAACACCCTTTACCATGACCAAACACCCTTTACCATGACCAAACACCCTTTACCATGACCAAACACCCTTCACCATGACCAAACACCCTTTACCATGACCAAACACCCTTTACCATGACCAAACACCCTTTACCATGACCAAACGCCCTTCACCATGACCAAACACCCTTTACCATGACCAAACACCCTTCACCATGACCAAACACCCTTTACCATGACCAAACACCCTTTACCATGACCAAACATATTTGATGACTTTGTCTCAGCTGCATAATGTGAATTATCTATGCATGATTATATTATAATCATCATAATTACATTATCTTCACCTATCACGGCATATCTTTCTGTAACCTCGAACCAGTAATGACTCAAGAACTAATCGGTCCCTATTTGCAAACCATCACTAGTTACAGACATACAAATGATTTGATGGTCCATTCTAGCTGTAACAGCCACGACAGCTAAATAGAATGAGGACGAGAATGAAACTAGTTTAGAAATGGCATTGACTGTACATAATGAGATTCCATTAGCCTGGTATAGTACTCTGAGTGTTCATCCCACCTCTCTCTCTCCTTGTCACACACACACACCACTATTCTTGTGTTGAGCAGTTTGCCCTGTAGATTTATAGATTCAAGACTGAGATGACTTCATAATGGAGGACTGGTAATTGTCTTTAGATAGACTAGGAACACCTCCCTGCCATTCGACTACTTCATACCCCCTTCTACCCTGCATTATGATTCTCCTGATAGGCTGCTGTAGAGGTCGACTGCAACCTTCTACCCTACAATATGAATACGCTTATAGGGTGCTATAGAGGTCGACTGCAGGTAGGTAGGAGTAGGGGGGGGGGGTGTGTGTGTGTGTGTGTGTGTGTGTGTGTGTGTGTGTGTGTGTGTGTGTGTGTGTGTGTGTGTGTGTGTGTGTGTGTGTGTGTGTGTGTGTGTGTGTGTGTGTGTGTTACCCAGCGAGCAGCAACAATCCAATCACTATGGTCAGCTAAAGCCAGAGCGCTGTGCACACAAAGCAAGGAGACGTCCTTTCTTTGGTCAATATGAACCTGTCCCCATTTCCCTGTCTGTCTGTCGATGAAAGACAATTACCTTTCTCTGGACTGATAAGATGGTTGTCTCTCTCCCCTCCAGGCTCTGTCAACAATACAAGCCTCCTCGTCTGCTGTCTCTCACACCAACGCATGCAAGCACATACACACACGACCACTGATAACACAATGTCATTTACATTACACAAAGTCACCCTACATCCGTTTACCTCATCTCAACGCTGGCATAATCTAAATCAATAATCGCCTCAAGACCAATGCAACAACCCCCCCCCCCCCCCCCCCACAAAAAAAAAGACTTAATAACCACATGTTAATGAACTCTAGAGAAAGGTCAAGTCTAAACAAAAGATTTCCTCCTTATAAATATTTAACCCTGATTAGCGATTAGAATGTAAACAGGAGCTATCTAATGAATCCATCAGTGGTGACAGGAGAAAGGCCTCAGTCTGTTGATTAGCTCTTAGCTGTTAGCACTCAGGACAGGTTTCCTTGACTTGGAGTGATCCTCCATGGGGTCTAATGGGTCTGTCTGCTCCAGGTGGGATAACAACCCTGTCGGATTTTTGGAGATGTCGGCTACAACTGGAGGTAAGGCACAAACAGAGACACGGGCGAGGGACAAACACACACGCAAAAACACACACAAACACAGACACACAGGCGTGCGCGAGCGCACACACTTGAATCAATACAGACCCTTAAGAGAAAACCAAACCACTATAACTCTCCAGTTAAATAGAGAATACCAAACCACTATAACTCTCCAGTCAAATAGAGAATACCAAACCACTATAACTCTCCAGTCAAATAGAGAATACCAAACCACTATAACTCTCCAGTCAAATAGAGAATACCAAACCACTATAACTCTCCAGTCAAATAGAGAATACCAAACCACTATAACTCTCCAGTCAAATAGAGAATACCAAACCACTATAAGTCTCCAGTCAAATAGAGAATACCAAACCACTATAAGTCTCCAGTCAAATAGAGAATACCAAACCACTATAAGTCTCCAGTCAAATAGAGAATACCAAACCACTATAAGTCTCCAGTCAAATAGAGAATACCAAACCACTATAACTCTCCAGTCAAATAGAGAATACCAAACCACTATAACTCTCCAGTCAAATAGAGAATACCAAACCACTATAACTCTCCAGTCAAATAGAGAGCAAGATTTTGAACATTGAAATGGTGTTTGTGTTTGTGTGTGTATGTGTGTGTGTGTGTGTGTGGATTCTTTTGGTCTCACAGTGACCTCACCTACCCAATATGAGTCAATCATTGATACTGTAACTGAAGGAGATAATCATGTTATGTAGACAAAGGATGTCTCTCTCTCTCTGTCTGTCTGTCTGAGCAATGTCCTGGATGTCCTGATGTGTAATACCAGGGTTGCCTATAGGGATAACATAAATCAGTGTGTTGGTTTTCTTACGGGCAATATTTCCACCGTAGCACTACATATAGACACAAAGCAACGAAAAAGACCACTGACACACAAACCTACCTTCACAACAGTGTGTGTGTGTGTGTGTGTGTGTGTGTGTGTGTGTGTGTGTGTGTGTGTGTGTGTGTGTGTGTGTGTGTGTGTGTGTGTGTGTGTGTGTGTGTGTGTGTGTGTGTTTAATAGCAACATGCACATCTATTGCATTGATGTGTCCAGTTTGTCTGAAGAGAAAACAAACAGACAGGATGGATGCACAGTTGCAGCCTACTAACAAGCCTCCATTGTTAAAAGGGGAACAATCTCAACCGTGGTTTAAAACAAAAGCAAATCCCCATGAAACCACACAGAATGGTCGGGGTAAAGCAATAATGTTAGGGTGAAAAAGAATTTCAATCCCTATGATAGAAGATTATTTATATATATATAGTTCTGGGGGTTAAGGCATAAAGGGGATCCCATTTTCCAGCTGGATGGGTTTATGCATGGACCCTTTAACTGGTTTAGTGGCCACTGGCTGTCTGATATTCATGGAGCGAGTATCTCCTCACTGCATCTGCCTGGAGTCCTGTGGACAAAGCAGCATGAAGATAATGTGGTTGTTTGGTGAAGTTTAAAATGGCCGTCCAAAATGGCTACCTTTGAAGCTTTTGGACTACCTGTTGTGAGATTTCATGCCCAGGGTCTGATTAATGCAGGGGCTTACAGAGGCTGAAGCCCCAGGGCCCAAATCCATAGGGGGCCCTTGAGGCAGAGAAAAATAGAAATGTATACAGTATATATTTAATATTTTTTTACTGCAACCGCCATCCACAGGAGCCCGCTCTCAGTGAGTGTAGATAGTCTGCTGCCACTCTGCTAGTCATCAGATCAAATCAAATGTAATGTGTCACATGCGGCGAATCCAACAGCTGTAGAACTTACCGTGAAATGCTTACTTACAAGCCCTTAACCAACAATGCAGTTCAAGAAAGAGTGGATCAAATATTTACTAAATATACTAAGGTAAAGAAAATGTAATCAATCAAAAAGTAACTAAATAGTGGGGGGGTGGTCACTGCCTAGTATATAGAGGGGGGGGGGGGGGGGGTCACTGCCTAGTATATAGGTCCTGGATGTCAGGAAGCTTGGTCCCAGTGATGTATTGGGCCGTACGCACTACCCTCTGTAGCGCCTTACGGTCAGTTTCCATACCAGGCAGTGATGAAAGCGGTCAGCATGCCCTCGATGGTGCAGCTGTAGAACTTTTTGAGGATCTGGAGACCCATGCCAAATCTTTTCACTCTCCTGACTGGGGAAAAGGTGTTGTCGTGCCCTCTTCACGACTGTCTTGGTGTGTTTGGAACATGAGCATTTGTTGGTGATGTGGACACCAAGGAACTTGAAACTCTTGATCCGCTCCACTACAGCCCCATCGATGTTAATGGGGCCTGTTCGCCCTCCTTTTCCTGTAGTCTACGATCAGCTCCTTTGTCTTGCTCACATTTAGAGGTTGTTGTCCTGGCACCACACTTCCAGGTCTTTGGTTTCTGGGGGGAGTAGAGGAAGTAGGGGACGCTGCCTTGGTTGGGTAATTGATTCAGGACCGGCCCTAGCCTTTTGGGGGTCCTAAGCAACATTTACCCACCTCGCAGGCAAAACACTATAGGCACCCCCCTCTTGACAGCATAGAGAAAGTTCATTTCTGGTAATTCGGCACATTTTGCCATGGGACATAAAGAAAATGTTACCTTTTTAAAGCAAGTTTTTTTGCAATTCTACACATTTTGTCATGGGACATAAATCAAATGTTACCTTTTTAAAGAACGTTTTCTGTAATTCTACACATTTGCCATGGGACGGACAGTAATTGTTGCTTTTTAGAGCTAACTACCTGCAATTCTACTTCCAGCTGTAAAAAAACAAAGCCTCGGGGCCTATGATTTGTTAATCCAGCCCTGTTTATGGCAAAATCATCTCACAGTCTCTGAAAGGAATTGTGTAGCTCAACTAATCCGTTTAAAGTTACTTTGAGATGATTTGGATACAACATTTTAAACATGCTAATATCAGGAATATTCCCTGTAGCAGCAATATTAAAGCCAAAGCCAGATACAATGTTTGGGGCTGGTTCAGACAAGTCAATGAAATGATCTTTCTGTCATTCTTATTGGTGTAACACAGATCCTCCAAACCCACTCATACACTCATTAGTTTGGTGAGTGGTACTTCCAGTCAGCAGGGTCATCCTCCTCCTCCTCTCCTTTACCCTTATCCTCCTCACCTCTCCCTTCCTCCTCCTCCTCTCCCTTCCTCCTCCTCCTCTCCTTTCCCCTCCTCCTCCTCCTCTCCTTTACCCTTATCCTCCTCACCTCTCCCTTCCTCCTCCTCCTCTCCCTTCCTCCTCCTCCTCTCCCCTTATCCTCCTCACCTCTCCCTTCCTCCTCCTCCTCTCCTTTCCCCTTATCCTCCTCTCCCCTCCTCTCCTCTCCTCCTCTCCTTTCCCCTTATCCTCCTCTCCTTATCCTCCTCTCCCCCTCTCCTCTCCCCTTATCCACCTCTCCCATCATCCTCCACCTCCTCCTCTCCTTTCCCCTAATCCTCCTCTTCTCTCCTCTCCTTTCCCCTTATCCTCCTCTCCCCCTCCCCCTCTCCTCTCCTTTCCCCTTATCCTCCTCTCCCCTCCTTTCCTTTCCCCTTATCCTCCTCTCTTCTCCCCTCCTCTCCCCTTATCCTCCTCTTCCTTATCCTCCTCTCCCCCTCCCCCTCTCCTCTCCTTTCCCCTTATCCTCCTCTCCCCTCCTTTCCTTTCCCCTTATCCTCCTCTCTTCTCCCCTCCTCTCCCCTTATCCTCCTCTTCCTTATCCTCCTCTCCCTTATCCCCTTATCCTCCTCTCCCCCTCCCCCTCTCCTCTCCTTTCCCCTTATCCTCCTCTCCCCTCCTTTCCTTTCCCCTTATCCTCCTCTCCTCTCTTTTCCCCTTATCCTCCTCTCCCCCTCCCCCTCTCCTCTCCTTTCCCCTTATCCTCCTCTCTTCTCCCCTCCTCTTCCTTATCCTCCTCTCCCTTATCCCCCTATCCTCTCCCCCTCCCCTCCCCTTCCCTCAATCTCGTAAGAAAGAGAGTGTGTTGAAGGTAACCTTGTCACGCCCTTATCTGTTTCGCCTGTCCTTTTGCTTGTCTCCACCCCCCTCCAGTTGTTGCCCATCTTCCCACTTATCCCCTGGGTATTTATACCTGTGTTTTCTGTCTGTCTGTGCCAGTTTCTCTTGTTTGTTCAAGTCAACCAGCATTTTCTTAGCTCCTGTTTTTCCCCCAGTCTCTTTTTCCTGTCCTCCTGGTTTTGACCCTTGCCTGTCCTGACTCTGAGCCCGCCTGCCTGACCACTCTGCCTGCACCTGTCCCTGAGTCTGCCTGCCATCCTGTACCTTTGCCCATACTCTGGATTACAGACCTCTACCTGACCTGACACTGTGCCTTCCTGCCATCCTGTACCTTGGCCCCACTAATTTGGATTATAGACCCCTGTCGTTTGCCTGCCCCTGTTGCAATAAACATTGTTACTTCAACACTGTCTGCACTTGGGTCTTACCTGAAACCTGACCACCTTGGCTTTTGGTAAATAAATAAGCCACACGCTCACACACCTTTAATCAATTAAAATTGTATTTGTCACATGCGCTGAACACAACAGATGAAACAATCGCTTAACCAACAATGCAGTTAAGAAAAATAAGTGTTAAGTAAAAAATAGATAAGTAAAAAACCTAAAATAACAGTATCAAATAATTAAAGAGCAGCAGTAAAATAACAATAGCGAGGCTATTTACAGGGTGTACCGGTATTGAGTCAATATGCGGGGGGGGTTCAGGAGTCTTATGGTTTGGGGGAAGAAGCTGTTAAGAAGTATTATGGACATAGACTTGGCGCTCCGGTACCGCTTGCCGTGCAGTAGCAGAGAGAACAGTCTATGGCTAGGGTGGCTGGAGTCTTTGACCATATTTAGGGCCTTCTTCTGACACTGCCTGGTATAGAGGTCCTGGATGGCAGGAAGCTTGGCCCCAGTGATGTACAGACAGCAACAGAAAGTCACAGACAGACAGTCACAGACAGTCACAGACAGACAGATGCTAGAAATTGAGAAAGAGAGAAAGAGGAAGGAAGGAAGGTGGCTGAAAAATAATATGAATGGTGATAAATAATATTGGTAGGGATGTAGAGTGGTGATAATATTGGTGGGGATGTAGAGTGGTGATAAATAATATTGGTGGGGATGTAGAGTGGTGATAATATTGGTGGGGATGTAGAATGGTGATAAATAATATTGGTAGGGATGTAGAGTGGTGATAATATTGGTGGGGATGTAGAGTGGTGATAAATAATATTGGTGGGGATGTAGAGTGGTGATAATATTGGTGGGGATGTAGAATGGTGATAAATAATATTGGTGGGGATGTAGAGTGGTGATAATATTGGTGGGGATGTAGAATGGTGATAAATAATATTGGTGGGATGTAGAATGGTGATAAATAATATTGGTGAGGATGTAGAGTGGTGATAAATAATATTGGTGGGGATGTAGATGGTGATAAATAATATTGGTGGGGATGTAGAGTGGTGACAAATAATATTGGTGGGGATGTAGATGGTGATAAATAATATTGGTGGGATGTAGAATGGTGATAAATAATATTGGTGGGGATGTAGAGTGGTGATAAATAATATTGGTGGGGATGTAGAGTGGTGATAAATAATATTGGTGGGGATGTAGAGTGGTGATAATATTGGTGGGGATGTAGAATGGTGATAAATAATATTGGTGGGGATGTAGAGTGGTGATAATATTGGTGGGGATGTAGAATGGTGATAAATAATATTGGTGGGATGTAGAATGGTGATAAATAATATTGGTGAGGATGTAGAGTGGTGATAAATAATATTGGTGGGGATGTAGATGGTGATAAATAATATTGGTGGGGATGTAGAGTGGTGACAAATAATATTGGTGGGGATGTAGATGGTGATAAATAATATTGGTGGGATGTAGAATGGTGATAAATAATATTGGTGGGGATGTAGAGTGGTGATAAATAATATTGTTGGGATGTAGAGTGGTGATAAATAATATTGGTGGGGATGTAGAGTGGTGATAAATAATATTGGTGGGGATGTAGAGTGGTGATAATATTGGTGGGGATGTAGAATGGTGATAAATAATATTGGTGGGGATGTAGAGTGGTGATAATATTGGTGGGGATGTAGAATGGTGATAAATAATATTGGTGGGGATGTAGAGTGGTGATAATATTGGTGGGGATGTAGAATGGTGATAAATAATATTGGTGGGGATGTAGAGTGGTGATAATATTGGTGGGGATGTAGAATGGTGATAAATAATATTGGTGGGATGTAGAATGGTGATAAATAATATTGGTGAGGATGTAGAGTGGTGATAAATAATATTGGTGGGGATGTAGATGGTGATAAATAATATTGGTGGGGATGTAGAGTGGTGACAAATAATATTGGTGGGGATGTAGATGGTGATAAATAATATTGGTGGGATGTAGAATGGTGATAAATAATATTGGTGGGGATGTAGAGTGGTGATAAATAATATTGGTGGGATGTAGAGTGGTGATAAATAATATTGGTGGGGATGTAGAGTGGTGATAAATAATATTGGTGGGGATGTAGAATGGTGATAAATAATATTGGTGGGGATGTAGAATGGTGATAAATAATATTGGTGGGGATGTAGAGTGGTGATAAATAATATTGGTGGGGATTATTATGGTGGGATGTAGAGTGGTGATGAATAATATTGGTGGGGATGTAGAGTGGTGATACATAATATTGGTGGGATGTAGAATGGTGATAAATAATATTGGTGTGGATGTAGAATGGTGATAAATAATATTGGTGGGGATGTAGAATGGTGATAAATAATATTGGTGGGGATGTAGAATGGTGATAAATAATATTGGTGGGGATGTAGAATGGTGATAAATAATATTGGTGGGGATGTAGATGGTGATAAATAATATTGGTGGGGATGTAGAATGGTGATAAATAATATTGGTGGGGATGTAGAATGGTGATAAATAATATTGGTGGGGATGTAGAATGGTGATAAATAATATTGGTGGGGATGTAGAATGGTGATAAATAATATTGGTGGGGATGTAGAGTGGTGATAAATAATATTGGTGGGGATGTAGAATGGTGATAAATAATATTGGTGGGGATGTAGAATGGTGATAAATAATATTGGTGGGGATGTAGAATGGTGATAAATAATATTGGTGGGGATGTAGAATGGTGATAAATAATATTGGTGGGGATGTAGATGGTGATAAATAATATTGGTGGGGATGTAGAATGGTGATAAATAATATTGGTGGGGATGTAGATGGTGATAAATAATATTGGTGGGGATGTAGAATGGTGATAAATAATATTGGTGGGGATGTAGATTGTGACGACCCTCCCATTCTGTCTACCGTTTTCTCTCTCTCCTTGCTCTTGTTTCCCTATTAGGATGCCGGTGGGTGGAGTTGGGAGGGTCGTCAGCTACATGGGGAACACCTGGGCCCACTCTCCCAGGATAAAATCACCACTTCCCCATTCATCAAGGAGACTCTCTCCATACAGACACTTTGATAGATTTTGTTGCGTTTGGTTGTGTTTTTTGGTTGTTTGTTTTAGCATCTTTCAACACCTTGCATTATCACATTCATCCATGCAAAACATTCACTTACACTACTGATTACTGAACACACACACCATTGTATATTATACATAGTTTCTTTATTTAATAAATATATATTTTGTTACTTCTTATCTCCACGTGTCTCCCTTTTGTTACGGGCTTTGAGCCGGTTCGTGACAAGTGGGGGCTCATCCGGGATCATTGAACGTATTGGTTTGGGAGAACGTGGAGGTACGTGTTTGGTTTACATATTTGGTTTGAGTTTGATAGGCCTAGTATTGGTTGCCTTTGTTGTTTGGTTTGTGTGCTGCGTTGGAGAGAGAGTATAATGGTTAGTTTCCAGGCCCTGCCCAGCCTGGAAACTCTTGTTCTACTTTCTGTTGGGACATCGGTCTGAGGAGGTGAGTAATCGGCTGTGTACCTCAGTGGGAGATTTGGGTTGGGTAGTGGAACTTGCTACCCGGAGCTATAGCCTTTTTACCCCTGATAGGCTTAGCGACCTGTTTCATTTTTGAAATATGTTGGGCATGGTTAATGTTTGTTATTTTTGTGTGGTGTCTGTGGACTGAGCAGTTGTCTCGGGGGCACATCCGTGGCTTGGTGGAATCTACCAGCGTGCTGGGGGGTTTATTCCCATGCCAGCGGGCTACAGTGCGTAAATACCCACCGCAAATCCGCACGAAGACTAGGGTTGAGTTAATGTAGGTTTGGGGAAGCTCCGTATCTCATCTCTCTTCTGTGGTGCTCAGGGTGATTGTCATTTCTCTGGTTGTGGTCTGGTGTGCTCAGCAGAGGGGAAGAGTGATAATATTTTTTTTTGACTATGGCGTCTTATGTAGATGAGTTCATTCGCTTTCCATCAGAGGAATTGTTAGACTTAGGTACTAAAGAACAGCTGTTGAAGGTGGCTGAACATTACAAGGTTGAAATTAGTGATAAACGTCTAAAGAATTCTATTAGGTTGATATTGAAGGCCAATCTGATGGAGAGTGGTATTCTTGAAGTTACCACTGGACCAGCTTCTGCTGAGGAGTCATCTCCCCGTAATGTTACAATGGCCATTCCATCGGTTAGTCCTAGTAGTCTTCTTTTTGAACAGCAGAAAGAACTGCTCCTGTTACAGCTGCAGCATGATCGTGACAAGCTAAATCATGATCGTGACAAGCTAAATCATGATCGTGTAAAGTATGAAAAGGAATTAGCATTTAAACAAGATATGGAGATGGCTAAAATCAAGTTGCAACAAGAACGGATAGAGTTGATTAGGGAAGGAAAGATTTCAGGGGAGAGTTTGTTCTGGGAAGGTGACCAAGAGTTACCTAGGGGTCGTTCCTCTTTTGGTCGTGCCCCGGACATATTTGATATTGTTGGGAACTTACGGTTATTGCCTCAGTTTAATGAAAAGGACCCTGAGACATTCTTTTTGTTGTTTGAGCGTGTTGCTGACGCTAGGAGTTGGCCTGATTCTGACCGCACCTTAATGTTGCAGTGTGTGCTGACTGGTAAAGCGCAGGAAGCATATTCAGCTCTTAGTGTACACGACAGTACCTGTTATGATAAGGTTAAAATGGCTGTGTTGCAGATTTATGAATTGGTCCCTGAGGCTTACCGCCAACGATTTAGAACTTTAAAAAGGGATGATCAACAGACTCATGTGGAGTTTGCGCGACAATTATCTGTACAGTTTAATCGCTGGTGTTCTGCCTCTGCAGTTGTGACTTTCCAAGGGCTGTGTGATCTGATTATGTTAGAGCAATTTAAGGACACAATCCCTGATCGTATTGCCACGTATATTAACGAACGAAAAGTAAAGAATGTCGTTGAAGCAGCGGTTTTGGCGGATGAGTATATGTTAACTCACAAAAGAGTCTTTGCAGAGCCCCGTATTCGGAATGAGTGGGGGCGTTCGGATAGATTTGGGCTTCGCTCACCGAGATACTTTGGTTCACGGGCAGAGTTCAATTCAACTAGGGTTGAGCCTGAATCCCGTGGAAGAGCTGACTTTGGGCAAGAGTGTCATTACTGTCATGATTCAGGTCATTGGAAAAACGAATGTCCGGTTCTCAGGGAAAAGGACAAATTCAGTACGCGTGATTACGTTAAATCTAAGCCTACGGCGTTAGCTGCGCCTGTTTCACATCAGTTCACTCATGACACATGGTCTCAGGGGCAGGTGAAAGTCCATATTCACTCAGGCTATTTACCTTTCATTACGGAAGGTTTTGTGTCTATATTAGGGAGTAAGGAATTGGTGCCAGTGAAGATCTTGAGAGACACAGGTGCCTCCGAATCGTTTGTGTTGGAGTCTGTGTTACCCTTTTCAGCTGAGACTGATTCGGGGAAGAGTGTTCTAATTAGGGGGATAGGTTTGAACACTCTTTCAGTTCCATTACATAAAATGATGTTGGATTGTGGGCTGGTAAAAGGTGAGGTTGTCGTGGGGGTGCGTCCTTCGTTGCCTATTGAGGGTGTTGACGTTGTTCTTGGGAATAACTTGGCTGGTGATCGTGTATGGCCTGTCGTGTTTCCATCTCGAGTTGTTCCCATAAAGCCGTCAGTTGTTGAGATTCCAGATGAGAGTGTACAGAGCTCCCCAGGGATGTTCCGTGCGTGTGCAGTGATGAGTTCTATGAGTCGTGGCGAACTGGTCACTGTGCCGACTGATGAGAATACCACAAAGAAGTATGCCACTGCTTTCCCTGTTATTCCGTTGTCTGTTACCCACTCAGATCTAGTCAGTGCGCAGCGGACTGACCCCACATTGGAAGAGTTGCGTGACCAAATTGTGCCTGTGGAACAGTTGGGAGATGTCACCCATTGCTATTTTCTCAAAGAGGATGTCCTGATGAGAAAGTGGGTGTCTCATGGTAGTCGTTTTCTGGGGGAGGCGATTAGTCAGGTTGTGGTACCAGTAAAGCTTCGTGAGTTGGTTTTGACAACTTCTCACAATGGTGTTGCTGGACATATGGGTGTGAGGAAAACATACCATCGCATATTACGACATTTCTTTTGGCCTAGATTAAAGAGGGATGTCTCTGATTTCATCAAAACTTGTCACACCTGTCAATTAACTGGTAAACCTAATCAAGCTATTAAGACGGTACCACGGTTTCCTACTCCTGTACTCAGCCAACCTTTTGAGTATTCGATCATTGACTGTGTGGGTCCTTGGCCTCGTACAAAAAAAAAAAGGTAGAGTGAAATGAGTAGTCTGTTACGTTGGGAAGTGGCTATGAATCGTTTGGGAGTTTAAAAAAAATTAAGGACTTTGTTCTTTTCGTTGGAGGTTGTAGCTGATGTGGTCTCGTGCGCCCTCTTCCTGAATGTTTGTATGGTCAGGTTCTGTCTTTCCTGTCTATTCCGTCCTGGTCTGGGGAACCTTCTTTCCTCTTAAAAGTTGCTTCCTATGCACTAATGTTGCTGAGGTCTGGGGTGTCTTTTCTCTTAAATGTTGCTTCCTATGTATTAAGGTTGCTGAGGTCTGGGGAGTCTTCTTTCCTCTTAAAGGTTGCTTCCCGTGCACAAAGGTTGCTGAGGTCTGGAGAGGAGATTGGCTGGGGCAAATTTGGAAGAGGGAACACGTACCCCTCATAAATTTGGGACGCAAGTGCTGTGTCAGTTTGGGACGCAGAGGGCGGTATGTTGTTCCGGGGTCCTTGTTGGTCCCCGGTTTTATGGGGGGGAATGTGACGACCCTCCCATTCTGTCTACCGTTTTCTCTCTCTCCTTGCTCTTGTTTCCCTATTAGGATGCCGGTGGGTGGAGTTGGGAGGGTCGTCAGCTACATGGGGAACACCTGGGCCCACTCTCCCAGGATAAAATCACCACTTCCCCATTCATCAAGGAGACTCTCTCCATACAGACACTTTGATAGATTTTGTTGCGTTTGGTTGTGCTTTTTGGTTGTTTGTTTTAGCATCTTTCAACACCTTGCATTATCACATTCATCCATGCAAAACATTCACTTACACTACTGATTACTGAACACACACACCATTGTATATTATACATAGTTTCTTTATTTAATAAATATATATTTTGTTACTTCTTATCTCCACGTGTCTCCCTTTTGTTACGGGCTTTGAGCCGGTTCGTGACAAGATGGTGATAAATAATATTGGTGGGGATGTAGAATGGTGATAAATAATATTGGTGGGGATGTAGAATGGTGATAAATAATATTGGTGGGGATGTAGAATGGTGATAAATAATATTGGTGAGGCTGTAGAGTGGTGATAAATAATATTGGTGGGGATGTAGAATGGTGATAAATAATATTGGTGGGGATGTAGAATGGTGATAAATAATATTGGTGGGGATGTAGAATGGTGATAAATAATATTGGTGAGGCTGTAGAGTGGTGATAAATAATATTGGTGGGGATGTAGAATGGTGATAAATAATATTGGTGGGGATGTAGATGGTGATAAATAATATTGGTGGGGATGTAGAATGGTGATAAATAATATTGGTGGGGATGTAGATGGTGATAAATAATATTGGTGGGGATGTAGAATGGTGATAAATAATATTGGTGGGGATGTAGATGGTGATAAATAATATTGGTGGGGATGTAGAATGGTGATAAATAATATTGGTGGGGATGTAGATGGTGATAAATAATATTGGTGGGGATGTAGAGTGGTGATAAATAATATTGGTGGGATGTAGTGTGGTGATAAATAATATTGGTGGGATGTAGAGTGGTGATAAATAATATTGGTGGGGATGTAGAATGGGGATAAATAATATTGGTGGGGATGTAGAATGGTGATAAATAATATTGGTGGGATGTAGAATGGTGATAAATAATATTGGTGAGGATGTAGAGTGGTGATAAATAATATTGGTGGGGATGTAGATGGTGATAAATAATATTGGTGGGATGTAGA
Source organism: Salvelinus fontinalis (assembly GCF_029448725.1). Taxonomy (NCBI): domain Eukaryota; kingdom Metazoa; phylum Chordata; class Actinopteri; order Salmoniformes; family Salmonidae; genus Salvelinus; species Salvelinus fontinalis. The sequence goes on from NW_026600518.1 coordinate 117,671, forward strand.
ATGGTGATAAATAATATTGGTGGGGATGTAGATGGTGATAAATAATATTGGTGGGGATGTAGAATGGTGATAAATAATATTGGTGGGGATGTAGATGGTGATAAATAATATTGGTGGGGATGTAGAATGGTGATAAATAATATTGGTGGGGATGTAGATGGTGATAAATAATATTGGTGGGGATGTAGAATGGTGATAAATAATATTGGTGGGGATGTAGATGGTGATAAATAATATTGGTGGGGATGTAGAGTGGTGATAAATAATATTGGTGGGATGTAGTGTGGTGATAAATAATATTGGTGGGATGTAGAGTGGTGATAAATAATATTGGTGGGGATGTAGAATGGGGATAAATAATATTGGTGGGGATGTAGAATGGTGATAAATAATATTGGTGGGATGTAGAATGGTGATAAATAATATTGGTGAGGATGTAGAGTGGTGATAAATAATATTGGTGGGGATGTAGATGGTGATAAATAATATTGGTGGGATGTAGAGTGGTGATAAATAATATTGGTGGGGATGTAGAATGGTGATAAATAATATTGGTGGGGATGTAGATGGTGATAAATAATATTGGTGGGGATGTAGAGTGGTGATAAATAATATTGGTGGGATGTAGTGTGGTGATAAATAATATTGGTGGGATGTAGAGTGGTGATAAATAATATTGGTGGGGATGTAGAATGGGGATAAATAATATTGGTGGGGATGTAGAATGGTGATAAATAATATTGGTGGGATGTAGAATGGTGATAAATAATATTGGTGAGGATGTAGAGTGGTGATAAATAATATTGGTGGGGATGTAGATGGTGATAAATAATATTGGTGGGATGTAGAGTGGTGATAAATAATATTGGTGGGGATTATTATGGTGGGATGTAAAGTGGTGATGAATAATATTGGTGTGGATGTAGAATGTTGATAAATAATATTGGTGGGGATGTAGAATGGTGATAAATAATATTGGTGGGGATGTAGAGTGGTGATAAATAATATTGGTGGGGATTATTATGGTGGGATGTAGAGTGGTGATGAATAATATTGGTGGGGATGTAGAGTGGTGATACATAATATTGGTGGGATGTAGAATGGTGATAAATAATATTGGTGGGGATGTAGTGTGGTGATAAATAATATTGGTGAGGCTGTAGAGTGGTGATAAATAATATTGGTGAGGCTGTAGAGTGGTGATAAATAATATTGGTGGGGATGTAGAGTGGTGATAAATAATATTGGTGGGGATGTAGAATGGTGATAAATAATATTGGTGGGGATGTAGAATGGTGAAAAATAATATTGGTGGGATGTAGAGTGGTGAAAAATAATATTGGTAGGGATTATTATGGTGGGATGTAGAGTGGTGATAAATAATATTGGTGAGGCTGTAGAGTGGTGATAAATAATATTGGTGGGGAAGTAGAATGGTGAAAAATAATATTGGTGGGATGTAGAGTGGTGAAAAATAATATTGGTAGGGATTATTATGGTGGGATGTAGAGTGGTGATAAATAATATTGGTAGGGATCATTATGGTGGGATGTAGAGTGGTGATAAATAATATTGGTAGGGATCATTATGGTGGGATGTAGAATGGTGATAAATAATATTGGTGGGGATGTAGAATGGTGATAAATAATATTGGTGGGGATGTAGATGGTGATAAATAATATTGGTGGGGATGTAGAGTGGTGATAAATAATATTGGTGAGGCTGTAGAGTGGTGATAAATAATATTGGTGTGGATGTAGATGGTGATAAATAATATTGGTGGGGATGTAGAGTGGTGATAAATAATATTGGTGAGGCTGTAGAGTGGTGATAAATAATATTGGTGGGATGTAGAATGGTGATAAATAATATTGGTGGGATGTAGAGTGGTGATAAATAATATTGGTGGGATGTAGAGTGGTGATAAATAATATTGGTGGGGATGTAGAGTGGTGGTAAATAATATTGGTGGGATGTTAGTGGGGATGTAGAGTGGTGATAAATAATATTGGTGGGGATGTAGAGTGGTGATAAATAATATTGGTGGGATGTAGAATGGTGATAAATAATATTGGTGTGGATGTAGAGTGGTGATAAATAATATTGGTGGGATGTAGAATGGTGATAAATAATATTGGTGAGGATGTAGAGTGGTGATAAATAATATTGGTGGGGATGTAGAGTGGTGATAAATAATATTGGTGAGGATGTAGAGTGGTGATAAATAATATTGGTGTGGATGTAGAATGATGATAAATAATATTGGTGGGGATGTAGAGTGGTGATAAATAATATTGGTGGGGATGTAGAGTGGTGATAAATAATATTGGTGAGGATGTAGAGTGGTGATAAATAATATTGGTGTGGATGTAGTGGTGATAAATAATATTGGTGGGGATGTAGATGGTGATAAATAATATTGGTGGGGATGTAGAATGATGATAAATAATATTGGTGGGGATGTAGAATGGTGATAAATAATATTGGTGAGGATGTAGAATGATGATAAATAATATTGGTGGGGATGTAGAATGGTGATAAATAATATTGGTGAGGATGTAGAATGATGATAAATAATATTGGTGGGGATGTAGATGGTGATAGATAATATTGGTGGGGATGTAGAATGATGATAAATAATATTGGTGGGGATGTAGAATGATGATAAATAATATTGGTGAGGATGTAGAATGGTGATAAATAATATTGGTGTGGATGTAGAATGGTGATAAATAATATTGGTGGGGATGTAGAATGGTGATAAATAATATTGGTGGGGATGTAGGTGGGGATGTAGATGGTGATAAATAATATTGGTGGGGATGTAGAATGATGATAAATAATATTGGTGGGGATGTAGAATGGTGATAAATAATATTGGTGAGGATGTAGAATGGTGATAAATAATATTGGTGGGGATGTAGAATGATGATAAATAATATTGGTGAGGATGTAGAATGGTGATAAATAATATTGGTGTGGATGTAGAATGGTGATAAATAATATTGGTGGGGATGTAGAATGGTGATAAATAATATTGGTGGGGATGTAGGTGGGGATGTAGAATGGTGATAAATAATATTGGTGGGGATGTAGAATGGTGATAAATAATATTGGTGGGGATGTAGAGTGGTGATAAATAATATTGGTGGGGATGTAGAATGGTGATAAATAATATTGGTGGGGATGTAGAATGGTGATAAATAATATTGGTGGGGATGTAGAGTGGTGATAAATAATATTGGTGGGGATGTAGGTGGGGATGTAGAATGGTGATAAATAATATTGGTGGGGATGTAGAATGGTGATAAATAATATTGGTGGGGATGTAGAGTGGTGATAAATAATATTGGTGGGGATGTAGAATGGTGATAAATAATATTGGTGGGGATGTAGAATGGTGATAAATAATATTGGTGGGGATGTAGGTGGGGATGTAGAATGGTGATAAATAATATTGGTGGGGATGTAGAATGGTGATAAATAATATTGGTGGGGATGTAGAGTGGTGATAAATAATATTGGTGGGGATGTAGAATGGTGATAAATAATATTGGTGGGGATGTAGAATGGTGATAAATAATATTGGTGGGGATGTAGAATGGTGATAAATAATATTGGTGGGGATGTAGAGTGGTGATAAATAATATTGGTGGGGATGTAGAATGGTGATAAATAATATTGGTGGGGATGTAGAATGGTGATAAATAATATTGGTGGGGATGTAGAATGGTGATAAATAATATTGGTGGCGATGTAGAGTGGTGATAAATAATATTGGTGGGGATGTAGAATGGTGATAAATAATATTGGTGGGATGTAGAATGGTGATAAATAATATTGGTGGGGATGTAGAGTGGTGATAAATAATATTGGTGGGGATGTAGAATGGTGATAAATAATATTGGTGGGATGTAGAATGGTGATAAATGATATTGGTGGGGATGTAGAGTGGTGATAAATAATATTGGTGGGGATGTAGATGGGGATGTAGAGTGGTGATAAATAATATTGGTGGGATGTAGAATGGTGATAAATAATATTGGTGGGATGTAGAGTGGTGATGCATAATATTGGTGGGATGTAGAATGGTGATAAATAATATTGGTGGGATGTAGAGTGGTGATAAATAATATTGGTGGGGATGTAGAGTGGTGATAAATAATATTGGTGGGGATGTAGATGGGGATGTAGAGTGGTGATAAATAATATTGGTGGGATGTAGAATGGTGATAAATAATATTGGTGGGATGTAGAGTGGTGATGCATAATATTGGTGGGATGTAGAATGGTGATAAATAATATTGGTGGGGATGTAGTGTGGTGATAAATAATATTGGTGGGGATGTAGAGTGGTGATAAATAATATTGGTGGGGATGTAGATGGGGATGTAGAATGGTGATAAATAATATTGGTGGGGATGTAGAGTGTCGATAAATAATATTGGTGGGGATGTAGAGTGGTGATAAATAATATTGGTGGGATGTAGAGTGGTGATAAATAATATTGGTGGGGATGTTGAATGGTGATAAATAATATTGGTGGGGATGTAGAGTGGTGATAAATAATATTGGTGGGGATGTAGTGTGGTGATAAATAATATTGGTGGGGATGTAGAGTGGTGATAAATAATATTGGTGAGGCTGTAGAGTGGTGATAAATAATATTGGTGGGGATGTAGAATGGTGATAAATAATATTGGTGGGATGTAGAGTGGTGAAAAATAATATTGGTAGGGATTATTATGGTGGGATGTAGAGTGGTGATAAATAATATTGGTGGGGATGTAGAGTGGTGATAATATTGGTGGGGATGTAGAATGGTGATAAATAATATTGGTGGGATGTAGAGTGGTGATAAATAATATTGGTGGGGATGTAGAGTTGTGATAAATAATATTGGTGGGGATGTAGAGTGGTGATAAATAATATTGGTGGGATGTAGAGTGGTGAAAAATAATATTGGTAGGGATTATTATGGTGGGATGTAGAGTGGTGATAAATAATATTGGTGGGGATGTAGAGTGGTGATAATATTGGTGGGGATGTAGAATGGTGATAAATAATATTGGTGGGATGTAGAGTGGTGATAAATAATATTGGTGGGGATGTAGAGTTGTGATAAATAATATTGGTGGGGATGTAGAGTGGTGATAAATAATATTGGTGGGATGTAGAATGGTGATAAATAATATTGGTGGGGATGTAGAATGGTGATAAATAATATTGGTGGGGATGTAGAGTTGTGATAAATAATATTGGTGGGGATGTAGAGTGGTGATAAATAATATTGGTGGGATGTAGAATGGTGATAAATAATATTGGTGGGGATGTAGAATGGTGATAAATAATATTGGTGGGATGTAGAGTGGTGATAAATAATATTGGTGGGAATGTAGAATGGTGATAAATAATATTGGTGGGGATGTAGAATGGTGATAAATAATATTGGTGGGATGTAGAGTGGTGAAAAATAATATTGGTGGGGATGTAGAATGGTGATAAATAATATTGGTGGGGATGTAGATGGGGATGTAGAGTGGTGATAAATAATATTGGTGGGATGTAGAATGGTGATAAATAATATTGGTGGGGATGTAGAATGGTGATAAATAATATTGGTGGGGATGTAGAGTGGTGATAAATAATATTGGTGGGGATGTAGAATGGTGATAAATAATATTGGTGAGGCTGTAGAGTGGTGATAAATAATATTGGTGGGGATGTAGAATGGTGATAAATAATATTGGTGGGATGTAGAGTGGTGAAAAATAATATTGGTAGGGATTATTATGGTGGGATGTAGAGTGGTGATAAATAATATTGGTGGGGATGTAGAGTGGTGATAATATTGGTGGGGATGTAGAATGGTGATAAATAATATTGGTGGGATGTAGAGTGGTGATAAATAATATTGGTGGGGATGTAGAGTTGTGATAAATAATATTGGTGGGGATGTAGAGTGGTGATAAATAATATTGGTGGGATGTAGAGTGGTGAAAATAATATTGGTAGGGATTATTATGGTGGGATGTAGAGTGGTGATAAATAATATTGGTGGGGATGTAGAGTGGTGATAATATTGGTGGGGATGTAGAATGGTGATAAATAATATTGGTGGGATGTAGAGTGGTGATAAATAATATTGGTGGGGATGTAGAGTTGTGATAAATAATATTGGTGGGGATGTAGAGTGGTGATAAATAATATTGGTGGGATGTAGAATGGTGATAAATTATATTGGTGGGGATGTAGAATGGTGATAAATAATATTGGTGGGGATGTAGAGTTGTGATAAATAATATTGGTGGGGATGTAGAGTGGTGATAAATAATATTGGTGGGATGTAGAATGGTGATAAATAATATTGGTGGGGATGTAGAATGGTGATAAATAATATTGGTGGGATGTAGAGTGGTGATAAATAATATTGGTGGGAATGTAGAATGGTGATAAATAATATTGGTGGGGATGTAGAATGGTGATAAATAATATTGGTGGGATGTAGAGTGGTGAAAAATAATATTGGTGGGGATGTAGAATGGTGATAAATAATATTGGTGGGGATGTAGATGGGGATGTAGAGTGGTGATAAATAATATTGGTGGGATGTAGAATGGTGATAAATAATATTGGTGGGGATGTAGAATGGTGATAAATAATATTGGTGGGGATGTAGAGTGGTGATAAATAATATTGGTGGGGATGTAGAATGGTGATAAATAATATTGGTGAGGCTGTAGAGTGGTGATAAATAATATTGGTGGGGATGTAGAATGGTGATAAATAATATTGGTGGGATGTAGAGTGGTGAAAAATAATATTGGTAGGGATTATTATGGTGGGATGTAGAGTGGTGATAAATAATATTGGTGGGGATGTAGAGTGGTGATAATATTGGTGGGGATGTAGAATGGTGATAAATAATATTGGTGGGATGTAGAGTGGTGATAAATAATATTGGTGGGGATGTAGAGTTGTGATAAATAATATTGGTGGGGATGTAGAGTGGTGATAAATAATATTGGTGGGATGTAGAATGGTGATAAATAATATTGGTGGGGATGTAGAATGGTGATAAATAATATTGGTGGGGATGTAGAGTGGTGATAAATAATATTGGTGGGGATGTAGAGTGGTGATAAATAATATTGGTGGGATGTAGAATGGTGATAAATAATATTGGTGGGGATGTAGAATGGTGATAAATAATATTGGTGGGATGTAGAGTGGTGATAAATAATATTGGTGGGAATGTAGAATGGTGATAAATAATATTGGTGGGGATGTAGAATGGTGATAAATAATATTGGTGGGATGTAGAGTGGTGAAAAATAATATTGGTGGGGATGTAGAATGGTGATAAATAATATTGGTGGGATGTAGAGTGGTGATAAATAATATTGGTGGGGATGTAGAATGGTGATAAATAATATTGGTAGGGATCATTATGGTGGGATGTAGAGTGGTGATAAATAATATTGGTAGGGATCATTATGGTGGGATGTAGAGTGGTGATAAATAATATTGGTAGGGATCATTATGGTGGGATGTAGAGTGGTGATAAATAATATTGGTGGGATGTAGAATGGTGATAAATAATATTGGTGGGATGTAGAGTGGTGATAAATAATATTGGTGGGGATGTAGATGGGGATGTAGAATGGTGATAAATAATATTGGTGGGATGTAGATGGGGATGTAGAGTGGTGATAAATAATATTGGTGGGGATGTAGAGTGGTGATAAATAATATTGGTGGGGATGTAGGTGGGGATGTAGAATGGTGATGAATAATATTGGTGGGGATGTAGAGTGGTGATAAATAATATTGGTGGTGATTATTATGGTGGGATGTAGAGTGGTGATGAATAATATTGGTGGGGATGTAGTGTGGTGATAAATAATATTGGTGGGGATGTAGATGGGGATGTAGAATGGTGATAAATAATATTGGTGGGATGTAGATGGGGATGTAGAGTGGTGATAAATAATATTGGTGGGGATGTAGAGTGGTGATAAATAATATTGGTGGGGATGTAGATGGGGATAAATAATATTGGTGAGGATGTAGAGTGGTGATAAATAATATTGGTGGGATGTAGAGTGGTGATAAATAATATTGGTGAGGATGTAGAGTGGTGATAAATAATATTGGTGGGATGTAGAGTGGTGATAAATAATATTGGTGGGGATGTAGAGTGGTGATAAATAATATTGGTGGGATGTAGAGTGGTGATAAATAATATTGGTGGGATGTAGAGTGGTGAAAAATAATATTGGTGGGGATGTAGAATGGTGATAAATAATATTGGTGGGGATGTAGATGGGGATGTAGAGTGGTGATAAATAATATTGGTGGGATGTAGAATGGTGATAAATAATATTGGTGGGGATGTAGAATGGTGATAAATAATATTGGTGGGGATGTAGAGTGGTGATAAATAATATTGGTGGGGATGTAGAATGGTGATAAATAATATTGGTGAGGCTGTAGAGTGGTGATAAATAATATTGGTGGGGATGTAGAATGGTGATAAATAATATTGGTGGGATGTAGAGTGGTGAAAAATAATATTGGTAGGGATTATTATGGTGGGATGTAGAGTGGTGATAAATAATATTGGTGGGGATGTAGAGTGGTGATAATATTGGTGGGGATGTAGAATGGTGATAAATAATATTGGTGGGATGTAGAGTGGTGATAAATAATATTGGTGGGGATGTAGAGTTGTGATAAATAATATTGGTGGGGATGTAGAGTGGTGATAAATAATATTGGTGGGATGTAGAATGGTGATAAATAATATTGGTGGGGATGTAGAATGGTGATAAATAATATTGGTGGGGATGTAGAGTTGTGATAAATAATATTGGTGGGGATGTAGAGTGGTGATAAATAATATTGGTGGGATGTAGAATGGTGATAAATAATATTGGTGGGGATGTAGAATGGTGATAAATAATATTGGTGGGATGTAGAGTGGTGATAAATAATATTGGTGGGGATGTAGAATGGTGATAAATAATATTGGTGAGGCTGTAGAGTGGTGATAAATAATATTGGTGGGGATGTAGAATGGTGATAAATAATATTGGTGGGATGTAGAGTGGTGAAAAATAATATTGGTAGGGATTATTATGGTGGGATGTAGAGTGGTGATAAATAATATTGGTGGGGATGTAGAGTGGTGATAATATTGGTGGGGATGTAGAATGGTGATAAATAATATTGGTGGGATGTAGAGTGGTGATAAATAATATTGGTGGGGATGTAGAGTTGTGATAAATAATATTGGTGGGGATGTAGAGTGGTGATAAATAATATTGGTGGGATGTAGAATGGTGATAAATAATATTGGTGGGGATGTAGAATGGTGATAAATAATATTGGTGGGGATGTAGAGTTGTGATAAATAATATTGGTGGGGATGTAGAGTGGTGATAAATAATATTGGTGGGATGTAGAATGGTGATAAATAATATTGGTGGGGATGTAGAATGGTGATAAATAATATTGGTGGGATGTAGAGTGGTGATAAATAATATTGGTGGGAATGTAGAATGGTGATAAATAATATTGGTGGGGATGTAGAATGGTGATAAATAATATTGGTGGGATGTAGAGTGGTGAAAAATAATATTGGTGGGGATGTAGAATGGTGATAAATAATATTGGTGGGATGTAGAGTGGTGATAAATAATATTGGTGGGGATGTAGAATGGTGATAAATAATATTGGTAGGGATCATTATGGTGGGATGTAGAGTGGTGATAAATAATATTGGTAGGGATCATTATGGTGGGATGTAGAGTGGTGATAAATAATATTGGTAGGGATCATTATGGTGGGATGTAGAGTGGTGATAAATAATATTGGTGGGATGTAGAATGGTGATAAATAATATTGGTGGGATGTAGAGTGGTGATAAATAATATTGGTGGGGATGTAGATGGGGATGTAGAATGGTGATAAATAATATTGGTGGGATGTAGATGGGGATGTAGAGTGGTGATAAATAATATTGGTGGGGATGTAGAGTGGTGATAAATAATATTGGTGGGGATGTAGGTGGGGATGTAGAATGGTGATGAATAATATTGGTGGGGATGTAGAGTGGTGATAAATAATATTGGTGGTGATTATTATGGTGGGATGTAGAGTGGTGATGAATAATATTGGTGGGGATGTAGTGTGGTGATAAATAATATTGGTGGGGATGTAGATGGGGATGTAGAATGGTGATAAATAATATTGGTGGGATGTAGATGGGGATGTAGAGTGGTGATAAATAATATTGGTGGGGATGTAGAGTGGTGATAAATAATATTGGTGGGGATGTAGATGGGGATAAATAATATTGGTGAGGATGTAGAGTGGTGATAAATAATATTGGTGGGATGTAGAGTGGTGATAAATAATATTGGTGAGGATGTAGAGTGGTGATAAATAATATTGGTGGGATGTAGAGTGGTGATAAATAATATTGGTGGGGATGTAGAGTGGTGATAAATAATATTGGTGGGATGTAGAGTGGTGATAAATAATATTGGTGGGGATGTAGATGGGGATGTAGAATGGTGATAAATAATATTGGTGGGGATGTAGAGTGTCGATAAATAATATTGGTGGGGATGTAGGGGGGGATGTAGTGTGGTGATAAATAATATTGGTGGGGATGTAGAATGGTGATAAATAATATTGGTGGGGATGTAGAGTGGTGATAAATAATATTGGTGGGGATGTAGAATGGTGATAAATAATATTGGTGGGGATGTAGAGTGGTGATAAATAATATTGGTGAGGATGTAGAGTGGTGATAAATAATATTGGTGGGATATAGATGGTGATAAATAATATTGGTGAGGATGTAGAGTGGTGATAAATAATATTGGTGGGGATGTAGAGTGGTGATAAATAATATTGGTGGGGATGTAGTGTGGTGATAAATAATATTGGTGGGGATGTAGAGTGGTGATAAATAATATTGGTGGGGATGTAGATGGGGATGTAGAATGGTGATAAATAATATTGGTGGGGATGTAGAATGGTGATAAATAATATTGGTGGGGATGTAGAGTGGTGATAAATAATATTGGTGGGGATGTAGATGGTGATAAATAATATTGGTGGGGAAGTAGAGTGGTGATAAATAATATTGGTGGGGATGTAGATGGGGATGTAGAGTGGTGATAAATAATATTGGTGGGGAAGTAGAGTGGTGATAAATAATATTGGTGGGGATGTAGGGTGGTGATAAATAATATTGGTGGGGATGTAGATGGGGATGTAGAGTGGTGATAAATAATATTGGTGGGGAAGTAGAGTGGTGATAAATAATATTGGTGGGGATGTAGATGGGGATGTAGAGTGGTGATAAATAATATTGGTGAGGATGTAGAATGGTGATAAATAATATTGGTGGGATGTAGAGTGGTGATAAATAATATTGGTGGGGATGTAGTGTGGTGATAAATAATATTGGTGGGGATGTAGAGTGGTGATAAATAATATTGGTGAGGATGTAGATGGGGATGTAGAATGGTGATAAATAATATTGGTGGGGATGTAGAGTGGTGATAAATAATATTGGTGGGGATATAGATGGTGATAAATAATATTGGTGAGGATGTAGAGTGGTGATAAATAATATTGGTGGGGATGTAGAGTGGTGATAAATAATATTGGTGGGGATGTAGTGTGGTGATAAATAATATTGGTGGGGATGTAGAGTGGTGATAAATAATATTGGTGGGGATGTAGAATGGTGATAAATAATATTGGTGGGGATGTAGAGTGTCGATAAATAATATTGGTGGGGATGTAGGGGGGGATGTAGTGTGGTGATAAACAATATTGGTGGGGATGTAGTGTGGTGATAAATAATATTGGTGGGGATGTAGATGGGGATGTAGAATGGTGATAAATAATATTGGTGGGGATGTAGAGTGTCGATAAATAATATTGGTGGGGATGTAGATGGGGATGTAGAATGGTGATAAATAATATTGGTGGGGATGTAGAGTGTCGATAAATAATATTGGTGGGGATGTAGGGGGGGATGTAGTGTGGTGATAAACAATATTGGTGGGGATGTAGTGTGGTGATAAATAATATTGGTGGGGATGTAGATGGGGATGTAGAATGGTGATAAATAATATTGGTGGGGATGTAGAGTGTCGATAAATAATATTGGTGGGGATGTAGGGGGGGATGTAGAATGGTGATAAATAATATTGGTGGGGATGTAGATGGTGATAAATAATATAGGTGGGGATGTAGAGTGGTGATAAATAATATTGGTGGGGATGTAGAATGGTGATAAATAATATTGGTGGGGATGTAGAGTGGTGATAAATAATATTGGTGGGGATGTAGAATGGTGATAAATAATATTGGTGGGGATGTAGAATGGTGATAAATAATATTGGTGGGGATGTAGAATGGTGATAAATAATATTGGTGGGGATGTAGAATGGTGATAAATAATATTGGTGGAGATGTAGATGGTGATAAATAATATTGGTGAGGATGTAGAGTGGTGATAAATAATATTGGTGGGGATGTAGAGTGGTGATAAATAATATTGGTGGGGATGTAGATGGTGATAAATAATATTGGTGGGGAAGTAGAATGGTGATAAATAATATTGGTGGGATGTAGAATGGTGATAAATAATATTGGTGGGGATGTAGATGGGGATGTAGAATGGTGATAAATAATATTGGTGGGGATGTAGATGGGGATGTAGAGTGATGATAAATAATATTGGTGGGGATGTAGATGGGGATGTAGAATGGTGATAAATAATATTGGTGTGGATGTAGAGTGGTGATAAATAATATTGGTGGGGATGTAGATGGGGATGTAGAGTGGTGATAAATAATATTGGTGAGGATGTAGAATGGTGATAAATAATATTGGTGGGATGTAGAGTGGTGATAAATAATATTGGTGGGGATGTAGTGTGGTGATAAATAATATTGGTGGGGATGTAGAGTGGTGATAAATAATATTGGTGAGGATGTAGATGGGGATGTAGAATGGTGATAAATAATATTGGTGGGGATGTAGAGTGGTGATAAATAATATTGGTGGGGATATAGATGGTGATAAATAATATTGGTGAGGATGTAGAGTGGTGATAAATAATATTGGTGGGGATGTAGAGTGGTGATAAATAATATTGGTGGGGATGTAGATGGTGATAAATAATATTGGTGGGGAAGTAGAGTGGTGATAAATAATATTGGTGGGGATGTAGATGGGGATGTAGAGTGGTGATAAATAATATTGGTGGGGAAGTAGAGTGGTGATAAATAATATTGGTGGGGATGTAGGGTGGTGATAAATAATATTGGTGGGGATGTAGATGGGGATGTAGAGTGGTGATAAATAATATTGGTGGGGAAGTAGAGTGGTGATAAATAATATTGGTGGGGATGTAGATGGGGATGTAGAGTGGTGATAAATAATATTGGTGAGGATGTAGAATGGTGATAAATAATATTGGTGGGATGTAGAGTGGTGATAAATAATATTGGTGGGGATGTAGTGTGGTGATAAATAATATTGGTGGGGATGTAGAGTGGTGATAAATAATATTGGTGAGGATGTAGATGGGGATGTAGAATGGTGATAAATAATATTGGTGGGGATGTAGAGTGGTGATAAATAATATTGGTGGGGATATAGATGGTGATAAATAATATTGGTGAGGATGTAGAGTGGTGATAAATAATATTGGTGGGGATGTAGAGTGGTGATAAATAATATTGGTGGGGATGTAGTGTGGTGATAAATAATATTGGTGGGGATGTAGAGTGGTGATAAATAATATTGGTGGGGATGTAGATGGGGATGTAGAATGGTGATAAATAATATTGGTGGGGATGTAGAGTGTCGATAAATAATATTGGTGGGGATGTAGGGGGGGATGTAGTGTGGTGATAAACAATATTGGTGGGGATGTAGTGTGGTGATAAATAATATTGGTGGGGATGTAGATGGGGATGTAGAATGGTGATAAATAATATTGGTGGGGATGTAGAGTGTCGATAAATAATATTGGTGGGGATGTAGATGGGGATGTAGAATGGTGATAAATAATATTGGTGGGGATGTAGAGTGTCGATAAATAATATTGGTGGGGATGTAGGGGGGGATGTAGTGTGGTGATAAACAATATTGGTGGGGATGTAGTGTGGTGATAAATAATATTGGTGGGGATGTAGATGGGGATGTAGAATGGTGATAAATAATATTGGTGGGGATGTAGAGTGTCGATAAATAATATTGGTGGGGATGTAGGGGGGGATGTAGAATGGTGATAAATAATATTGGTGGGGATGTAGATGGTGATAAATAATATAGGTGGGGATGTAGAGTGGTGATAAATAATATTGGTGGGGATGTAGAATGGTGATAAATAATATTGGTGGGGATGTAGAGTGGTGATAAATAATATTGGTGGGGATGTAGAATGGTGATAAATAATATTGGTGGGGATGTAGAATGGTGATAAATAATATTGGTGGGGATGTAGAATGGTGATAAATAATATTGGTGGGGATGTAGAATGGTGATAAATAATATTGGTGGAGATGTAGATGGTGATAAATAATATTGGTGAGGATGTAGAGTGGTGATAAATAATATTGGTGGGGATGTAGAGTGGTGATAAATAATATTGGTGGGGATGTAGATGGTGATAAATAATATTGGTGGGGAAGTAGAATGGTGATAAATAATATTGGTGGGATGTAGAATGGTGATAAATAATATTGGTGGGGATGTAGATGGGGATGTAGAATGGTGATAAATAATATTGGTGGGGATGTAGATGGGGATGTAGAGTGGTGATAAATAATATTGGTGGGGATGTAGATGGGGATGTAGAATGGTGATAAATAATATTGGTGTGGATGTAGAGTGGTGATAAATAATATTGGTGGGGATGTAGATGGGGATGTAGAGTGGTGATAAATAATATTGGTGAGGATGTAGAATGGTGATAAATAATATTGGTGGGATGTAGAGTGGTGATAAATAATATTGGTGGGGATGTAGTGTGGTGATAAATAATATTGGTGGGGATGTAGAGTGGTGATAAATAATATTGGTGAGGATGTAGATGGGGATGTAGAATGGTGATAAATAATATTGGTGGGGATGTAGAGTGGTGATAAATAATATTGGTGGGGATATAGATGGTGATAAATAATATTGGTGAGGATGTAGAGTGGTGATAAATAATATTGGTGGGGATGTAGAGTGGTGATAAATAATATTGGTGGGGATGTAGTGTGGTGATAAATAATATTGGTGGGGATGTAGAGTGGTGATAAATAATATTGGTGGGGATGTAGATGGGGATGTAGAATGGTGATAAATAATATTGGTGGGGATGTAGAGTGTCGATAAATAATATTGGTGGGGATGTAGGGGGGGATGTAGTGTGGTGATAAACAATATTGGTGGGGATGTAGTGTGGTGATAAATAATATTGGTGGGGATGTAGATGGGGATGTAGAATGGTGATAAATAATATTGGTGGGGATGTAGAGTGTCGATAAATAATATTGGTGGGGATGTAGATGGGGATGTAGAATGGTGATAAATAATATTGGTGGGGATGTAGAGTGTCGATAAATAATATTGGTGGGGATGTAGGGGGGGATGTAGTGTGGTGATAAACAATATTGGTGGGGATGTAGTGTGGTGATAAATAATATTGGTGGGGATGTAGATGGGGATGTAGAATGGTGATAAATAATATTGGTGGGGATGTAGAGTGTCGATAAATAATATTGGTGGGGATGTAGGGGGGGATGTAGAATGGTGATAAATAATATTGGTGGGGATGTAGATGGTGATAAATAATATAGGTGGGGATGTAGAGTGGTGATAAATAATATTGGTGGGGATGTAGAATGGTGATAAATAATATTGGTGGGGATGTAGAGTGGTGATAAATAATATTGGTGGGGATGTAGAATGGTGATAAATAATATTGGTGGGGATGTAGAATGGTGATAAATAATATTGGTGGGGATGTAGAATGGTGATAAATAATATTGGTGGGGATGTAGAATGGTGATAAATAATATTGGTGGAGATGTAGATGGTGATAAATAATATTGGTGAGGATGTAGAGTGGTGATAAATAATATTGGTGGGGATGTAGAGTGGTGATAAATAATATTGGTGGGGATGTAGATGGTGATAAATAATATTGGTGGGGAAGTAGAATGGTGATAAATAATATTGGTGGGATGTAGAATGGTGATAAATAATATTGGTGGGGATGTAGATGGGGATGTAGAATGGTGATAAATAATATTGGTGGGGATGTAGATGGGGATGTAGAGTGGTGATAAATAATATTGGTGGGGATGTAGATGGGGATGTAGAATGGTGATAAATAATATTGGTGTGGATGTAGAGTGGTGATAAATAATATTGGTGGGATGTAGAATGGTGATAAATAATATTGGTGGGGATGTAGAATGGTGATAAATAATATTGGTGGGGATGTAGAGTGGTGATAAATAATATTGGTGGGATGTAGAATGGTGATAAATAATATTGGTGGGGATGTAGAATGGTGATAAATAATATTGGTGGGGATGTAGAGTGGTGATAAATAATATTGGGGGGGATGTAGAGTGGTGATAAATAATATTGGTGGGGATGTAGGGGGGATGTAGAATGGTGATAAATAATATTGGTGGGGATGTAGGGGGGGATGTAGAATGGTGATAAATAATATTGGTGGGGATGTAGGGGGGGATGTAGAATGGTGATAAATAATATTGGTGGGGATGTAGGGGGGGATGTAGAATGGTGATAAATAATATTGGTGGGGATGTAGGGGGGGATGTAGAATGGTGATAAATAATATTGGTGGGGATGTAGGGGGGGATGTAGAATGGTGATAAATAATATTGGTGGGGATGTAGGGGGGGATGTAGAATGGTGATAAATAATATTGGTGGGGATGTAGGGGGGGATGTAGAATGGTGATAAATAATATTGGTGGGGATGTAGTGGTGATAAATAATATTGGTGGGGATGTAGAATGGTGATAAATAATATTGGTGGGGATGTAGATGGTGATAAATAATATTGGTGGGGAAGTAGAATGGTGATAAATAATATTGGTGGGATGTAGAATGGTGATAAATAATATTGGTGGGGATGTAGATGGGGATGTAGAATGGTGATAAATAATATTGGTGGGGATGTAGATGGGGATGTAGAGTGGTGATAAATAATATTGGTGGGGATGTAGATGGGGATGTAGAATGGTGATAAATAATATTGGTGGGGATGTAGAATGGTGATAAATAATATTGGTGGGATGTAGAATGGTGATAAATAATATTTGTGGGATGTAGAATGGTGATAAATAATATTGGTGGGGATGTAGAATGGTGATAAATAATATTGGTGGGGATGTAGATGGGGATGTAGAATGGTGATAAATAATATTGGTGGGGATGTAGAGTGGTGATAAATAATATTGGTGGGGATGTAGATGGGGATGTAGAATGGTGATAAATAATATTGGTGGGGATGTAGAATGGTGATAAATAATATTGGTGAGGATGTAGAGTGGTGATAAATAATATTGGTGAGGATGTAGAGTGGTGGTAAATAATATTGGTGGGGATGTAGAATGGTGATAAATAATATTGGTGGGGATGTAGATGGGGATGTAGAATGGTGATAAATAATATTGGTGGGGATGTAGAATGGTGATAAATAATATTGGTGAGGATGTAGAGTGGTGATAAATAATATTGGTGAGGATGTAGAGTGGTGGTAAATAATATTGGTGGGGATGTAGAATGGTGATAAATAATATTGGTGGGGATGTAGAGTGGTGATAAATAATATTGGTGAGGATGTAGAGTGGTGATAAATAATATTGGTGGGGATGTTGGTGGGGATGTAGAGTGGTGATAAATAATATTGGTGGGATGTAGAATGGTGATAAATAATATTGGTGGGGATGTAGAGTGGTGATAAATAATATTGGTGAGGATGTAGAATGGCGATAATTAATATTGGTGGGGATGTAGAGTGGTGATAAATAATATTGGTGGGATGTAGAATGGTGATAAATAATATTGGTGGGGATGTAGAGTGGTGGTAAATAATATTGGTGGGGATGTTGGTGGGGATGTAGAATGGTGATAAATAATATTGGTGGGGATGTAGAATGGTGATAAATAATATTGGTGAGGATGTAGAGTGGTGATAAATAATATTGGTGAGGATGTAGAGTGGTGATGAATAATATTGGTGGGGATGTAGAGTGGTGATAAATAATATTGGTGGGGATGTTGGTGGGGATGTAGATGGTGATAAATAATATTGGTGGGGATGTAGATGGTGATAAATAATATTGGTGGGGATGTTGGTGGGGATGTAGATGGTGATAAATAATATTGGTGGGGATGTAGATGGTGATAAATAATATTGGTGGGGATGTAGAATGGTGATAAATAATATTAGTGGGGGTGTAGAGTGGGGATAAATAATATTGGTGGGATGTAGAATGGTGTAACGGTAGGCCTCCTCCTCTTTAACCGAAAAGGAGGAGTAGTGATTGAACCAAGGCGCAGCGGGTTGTGAATACATAATTTAATAAAGACAAGACAAAACAATGAAGACAGAAAACGACCTATACTTGAACTACAAAATAACAAAACCGAAATGTATAGACAGACCTGAACAATACGAACTTACAAATAACGCGAAGAACGCACGAACAGGGAAAAATAGACTACACAAAAAGAACGATGAACAAACAAACCGAACAGTCCCGTATGGTGCGACAAACACTGACACAGGAGACAACCACCCACCACGAACACTGTGAAACAACCTACCTAAATATGACTCTCAATTAGAGGAACGCCAAACACCTGCCTCTAATTAAGAGCCATACCAGGCAACCCTTAAACCAACATAGAAACAGAAAACATAGAATGCCCACCCAAACTCACGTCCTGACCAACTAACACATACAACAAACTAACAGAAATAGGTCAGGAACGTGACACAACCCCCCCCTTAAGGTGCGAACTCCGGGCGCACCAGCACAAAGTCTAGGGGAGGGCCTGGGTGGGCATCTGACCACGGTGGTGGCTCAGGCTCAGGGCGAGGTCCCCACCCCACCATAGTCAATCCCAGCTTACATCTCACCCTACAAATGACCACCCTCATATTACACCCACTTAATCTTTTGGGTAACATCGAGACAAGGGGCAGCACCGGGATAGAGGGATAGCTCAGGACAGAGGGATAGCTCAGGACAGAGGGATAGCTCAGGACAGAGGGATAGCTCAGGACAGAGGGATAGCTCAGGACAGAGGGATAGCTCAGGACAGAGGGATAGCTCAGGATAGAGAGGTAGCTCAGGATAGAGAGGTAGCTCAGGATAGAGAGGTAGCTCCGGACTGAAAGGCAGCTCCGGACAGAGAGACAGCTCTGGACTGAGGGGCAGTTCTGGATAAATAGCCGCTCTGGGCTGAGGGACAGCTCATGGCTGGCTGACGGCTCTGGACGCTCATGGCTGGCTGACGGCTCTGGACGCTCATGGCTGGCTGACGGCTCTGGACGCTCATGGCTGGCTGACGGCTCTGGACGCTCATGGCTGGCTGACGGCTCTGGACGCTCATGGCTCGCTGGCGGCTCTGGACGCTCATGGCTCGCTGGCGGCTCTGGACGCTCATGGCTCGCTGGCGGCTCTGGACGCTCATGGCTCGCTGGCGGCTCTGGCAGATCCTGTCTGGTTGGCGGCTCTGGCAGATCCTGTCTGGTTGGCGGCTCTGGCAGATCCTGTCTGGTTGGCGGCTCTGGCAGATCCTGTCTGGTTGGCGGCTCTGGCAGATCCTGTCTGGTTGGCGGCTCTGGCAGATCCTGTC
The DNA here is from genome assembly GCF_029448725.1 of Salvelinus fontinalis. Taxonomy (NCBI): domain Eukaryota; kingdom Metazoa; phylum Chordata; class Actinopteri; order Salmoniformes; family Salmonidae; genus Salvelinus; species Salvelinus fontinalis. Next base: position 137,608 of record NW_026600518.1, read on the forward strand.
TGGTTGGCGGCTCTGGCAGATCCTGACTGACGAATGGCTCTAGCGGCTCCTGACTGACTAACGGCTCTGACGGCTCGGGACAGACGGGCGGCTCTAATGGCTCGGGACAGACGGATGGCTCAGACGGCGCTGAGGAGATGGATGGCTCAGATGGCGCTGCGGAGACGGATGGCTCAGATGGCGCTGCGGAGACGGATGGCTCAGACTGATCCTGTCTAGCGGAAGGCTTTGGCTGCTCCTGTCTGGTGGAAGGCTCTAGCGGCTCCTGTCTGACGGAAGGCTCTAGCGGCTCCAGTCTGGCGGAAGGCTCTGTAGGCTCATGGCAGACGGGCGGCTTTGCAGGCTCAATGCAGACGGGCGGCTTTGAAGGCTCAATACAGACGAGCAGTTCATGCGGCGCTTGGCAGACGGACAGTTCAGGCGCCGTTGGGTAGACGGCAGACTCTGGCCGGCTGAGGCGCACTGTAGGCCTGGTGCGTGGTGGCGGAACTGGAGGCACCGGACTGGATACACGCACTTCAAGCCTAGTGCGGGGAGCAGGGACAGGGCACACTGGACTCTCAAAACGTACTATTTGTCTGGTGCGTGGTACCGGCACTGGTGGCACCGGGCTGAGTGCACGCACATCAGGACGAGTACGGGGAGAAGGAACAGTGTGTACAGGGCTCTGGAGACGCACAGGTAGCTCAGTGCGTGGTGCCGGAACTGGAAGCACTGGACTGGAGACACGCACCATAGAGAGAGTGCGTGGAGGAGGAACAGGGCTCTGGAAACGCACTGGAAGCCTGGTGCGTGGTGTAGGCACTGGTGGTACTGGGCTGGGGCGGGGAGGTAGTGCCAGAAATACCGGACCGTGTAATTGTACTGGCTCCCTTGAGCACCGAGCCTGCCCAACCTTACCTGGTTGAATGCTCCCCGTCGCCCGCCCAGTGCGGAGAGGTGGAATAACCCGCACCGGGCTATGTAGGCGAACCGGGGACACCATGCATAAAGCTGGTGCCATGTAAGCCGGCCCAAGGAGACGTACTGGTGGCCAGATATGTAGAGCCGGCCTCATGGCACTTGGCTCAATGCTCAATCTAGCCCTACCAGTGCGGGGAGGTGGAATAACCCGCACTGGGCTATGCACACGTACAGGAGACACCGTGCGCTATACTGCGTAACACGGCCTGCCCATACTCCCGCTCTCCACGGTTAGCCTGGGAAGTGGGCAGCAGGTCTCCTACCTGCCCTTGGCCCACTACCTCTTAGCCCCCCCCCAAGAAATTTTTGGGTGGTACTCACGGGCTTTTCGGGTCTCCTAGCTGCCTCCTCATACCACTGCTCCTGGGCTAGCGCTGCTTCCATCTCCTCACGAGCGCGGCGATATTCCCCAATGTGCGCCCAAGGACCTTTTCCATCCAGCTCGTCCTCACAAGTCCAGTAGTCCTGTGTATTACCCTGCTCGAACATACGCTGCTTGGTTCTGGTAATTTGGTGGGTGGTTCTGTAATGGTAGTCCTCCTCCTCTTTAACCGAAAAGGAGGAGTAGTGATTGAACCAAGGCGCAGCGGGTTGTGAATACATAATTTAATAAAGACACGACAAAACAATGAAGACAGAAAACGACCTATACTTGAATAAACTACAAAATAACAAAACCGAAATGTATAGACAGACCTGAACAATACGAACTTACAAATAACGCGAAGAACGCACGAACAGGGAAAAATAGACTACACAAAAAGAACGATGAACAAACAAACCGAACAGTCCAGTATGGTGCGACAAACACTGACACAGGAGACAACCACCCACCACGAACACTGTGAAACAACCTACCTAAATATGACTCTCAATTAGAGGAACGCCAAACACCTGCCTCTAATTAAGAGCCATACCAGGCAACCCTTAAACCAACATAGAAACAGAAAACATAGAATGCCCACCCAAACTCACGTCCTGACCAACTAACACATACAACAAACTAACAGAAATAGGTCAGGAACGTGACAAATGGTGATAAATAATATTGGTGGGATGTAGAATGGTGATAAATAATATTGGTAGGGATGTAGAAGGGGATGTAGAATGGTGATAAATAATATTGGTGGGGATGTAGAATGGTGATAAATAATATTGGTGGGGATGTAGAGTGGTGATAAATAATATTGGTGGGGATGTTGGTGGGGATGTAGAATGGTGATAAATAATATTGGTGGGGATGTAGATGGGGATGTAGAATGGTGATAAATAATATTGGTGGGGATGTAGAATGGTGATAAATAATATTGGTGAGGATGTAGAATGGTGATAAATAATATTGGTGAGGATGTAGAATGATGATAAATAATATTGGTGGGGATGTAGAGTGGTGATAAATAATATTGGTGGGGATGTAGAGTGGTGATAAATAATATTGGTGGGGATATAGATGGTGATAAATAATATTGGTGGGATGTAGAGTGGTGATAAATAATATTGGTGGGGATGTAGAATGGTGATAAATAATATTGGTGGGGATGTAGAATGGTGATAAATAATATTGGTGGGGATGTAGAGTGGTGATAAATAATATTGGTGGGGATGTAGAGTGGTGATAAATAATATTGGTGGGGATGTAGATGGTGATAAATAATATTGGTGGGGATGTTGGTGGTTTGTTGTGATGAATAATATTGGTGGGGATGTTGGTGGTTTGTTGTGATAAATAATATTGGTGGGGATGTTGGTGGGGTGTTGTGATAAATAATATTGGTGGGGATGTAGATGGTGATAAATAATATTGGTGGGGATGTTGGTGGTTTGTTGTGATGAATAATATTGGTGGGGATGTTGGTGGTTTGTTGTGATAAATAATATTGGTGGGGATGTTGGTGGGGTGTTGTGATAAATAATATTGGTGGGGATGTAGATGGTGATAAATAATATTGGTGGGGATGTTGGTGGTTTGTTGTGATGAATAATATTGGTGGGGATGTTGGTGGTTTGTTGTGATGAATAATATTGGTGGGGATGTTGGTGGTTTGTTGTGATAAATAATATTGGTGGGGATGTTGGTGGGGTGTTGTGATAAATAATATTGGTGGGGATGTTGGTGGGGTGTTGTGACAAATAATATTGGTAGGGATGTTGGTGGGATGTAGTGTAGTGATAAATAATATTGGTAGGGATGTTGATGGGATGAAGTGTGGTGATAAATATAACCATCAGGCTAAAAGAGCCTTTAGAGCAGGCTGCCATCTGCCTGCCATTAAATAAGGAACTGGCTGCCTCTCTCTCTGCCACTGCCTGACGCCCCAACCACACGGAGCCATCGGCACAGCCTGCCACGTCAAAACAGCCTTTCTTAAGTGTGTGTGTGAGTGAGTGAGAAAGGGAGAGTGTGTGTGTAACGGAGATGAGGCTACCCCTCCGAGCAGAGGTACGGCGGCGCGGTGGCAGACGCTTTACACCTCATTGGCTTGCGAGGAGCGCCAATCACCACCCACCGGTCCACCCCTCAGCCTCCCAGCCAGCCGGCCACTCACAACCCTGAGCAGTGATTCAGAGAACAAGAGAGAGAGAGGGAAAGAGAGAGAGTGAGAGAAGGGGGAAGAAAGAGAGAGAGTTGGCAGCTGGGGAGGGTTAAAGGGAGAAATCTCTAACAGCAGGACAATCACTAATGGAAATGTGATTGGTGAGTCATTTATGAGGATGCTGTTGTTGCTTTCTGTTTGGAGGCTCTGCAAAGTGCTGCTCTGGATCTGAACCAACTTAAACTAGCACTGAAGCTGGCCAGCCGCAGGTTAGTGTCAATAGGCAATAGGCAAATGCCACAGCTATTGAGCTAAAGTGTGTGGCAGATCGTAGGGCAGTGAACATACAGCCAAGATCGTAGGGCAGTGAACATACAGCCAAGTGTAGGGAAAGACAGCAACCTCACAGAAGAGAGGTGGCCAAACTAAAAATGTGTGAAAGAAAGATCTAACATGACCAAGAGTCCACTGACTCTCAAAAGCTGCCAGCTTCCCATTTGATCACAGAATAAAAGACTCAAGATTGATTGATGGAAAAAGCTACAGAGAGAGAGAGAGAGAGACATGGAGCGAGAGACGAAGAGAAAGAGGGAGAAACATAAGAGCCAGACAGAACAAAAGAGAGAAAGACAGATGGGAGAGAGAGAAAGAGAGAGAAAGAGCGAGGGAAAGAGAGCCCCAAAAAATAATCAAATCAAATTGTATGTCACATGCGTCGAATACAACAGGTGTAGACCTTACAGTGAAACGCTTACTTACAAGCCCTTAACCAACAATGCTTTAAGTTAAGAAAAATTAAATAAGTGTGAAGTAAAAAATAGAAAATTTAACAGCAGAAGTAAAATAACAAGCAAGGCAATATACAAGGGGTACCGGTACAGAGTCAATGTGGAGGCTATATACAGGGGGTACCGGTACAGAGTCAATGTGGAGGCTATATACAGGGGGTACCGGTACAGAGTCAATGTGGAGGCTATATACAGGTGGTACCGGTACAGAGTCAATGTGGAGGCTATATACAGGGGGTACCGGTACAGAGTCAATGTGGAGGCTATATACAGGGGGTACCGGTACAGAGTCAACGTGGAGGCTATATACAGGGGGTACCGGTACAGAGTCAATGTGCTGGGGCACCGGTTAGTCGAGGTAATATGTACATGTAGGTAGAGTTAAAGGGACTATGCATAGATGATAAACAGAGTAGCAGCAGCGTAAAATAGGGATCTGGGTAGCCCTTTGATTAACTGTTCAGGAGTCTTATGGCTTGGTTGTAGAAGCTGTTCAGAAGCCTTTTGGACTTAACGCTCCGGTACCGCTTGCCGTGCGGTAGCCGAGAGAATAGTCTATGACGGATGGCTGAAGTCTTTGACAATTTTTAGGATCTTCCTCTGACACAGCCTGATATTGAGGTCCTGGATGGCAGGAAGCTTGGCCCCAGTGATGTACTGGGCCGTACGCACTACTCTCTGTAGTGCTTTGCGGTCGGAGGCCGAGCAGTTGCCATACCAGGTAGTGATGCAACCAGTCAGGATGCTCTCGATGGTGCAGCTGTAAAACCTTTTGAGGATCTAAGGACCCATGCCAAATCTTTTCAGTCTCCTGAGGGGGAACAGGCTTTGTCGTGCCCTCTTCACGACTGTCTTGGTGTGTTTGGACCATGATATTTGATGGTGATGTGGACAGCAAGGAACTTGAAGCTCTCAACCTGTTCCACCACAGCCCTGTCGATGAGGATCGGGGCGTGCTCGGTCCTCCTTTTCCTGTAGTCCACTTTTCTTGTCCTTGGTCTTGATCACGTGGAGGATGAGGTTGTTGTCCTGGCACCACACAACCAGGTCTCTGACCTCCTCCCTGCTGTTTGTCTCATCGTTGTCGGTGAACAGGCCTACCACAGTTGTGTCATCTGCAAACTTAATGATGGTGTTGGAGTCATGCCTGGCCATGCAGTCATGAGTGAACAGGGAGTACAGGAGGGGACTGAGCACGCACCCCTGAGGGGCCACCATGCTGAGGATCAGCGTGGCGGATGTGTTGTTCCCTACCCTTATCACCTGGGGGAGGCACGTCAAGAAGTCCAGAATTCAGTTGCAGAGGGAGGTGTTAAGTCCGAGGGTCCTTAGCTTATTGATGAGCTTTGAGGGCACTATGGTGTTGAACGCTGAGCGGTAGTCAGTGAATAGCATTCTCACATACAGTTGAAGTCGGAAGTTCACATACACTTAGGTTGGAGTCATTAAAACTTGTTTTTCAACCACTCCGCAAATTTCTTGTTAAAAAACTATAGTCTCGGCAAGTCGGGTAGGACATCTACTTTGTGCATGACAAGTAATTTTTCCAAGAATTGTTTACAGATTATTTCACTTATAATTCACTGTATCACAATTCCAGTGGTCAGAAATTTACATACACTAAGTTGCTTAAACAGCATGGAAATTTCCAGAAAATGATGTCATGGCTTTAGAAGCTTATGATAGGCTAATTGACATCATTTGAGTCAATTGTATGTGTACCTGTGGTATGTATTTCAAGGCCTACCTTCAAACTCAGTGCCTCTTTGCTTGACATCATGGGAAAATCAAAAGAAATCAGCCAAGACCTCAGAAAATAAATTGTAGACCTCCACAAGTCTGGTTCATCCCTGGGAGCAATTTCCAAATGCCTGAAGGTACCACATGCATCTGTACAAACAATAGTACACAAGTATAAACACCATGGGACATGCAGCCGTCATACCGCTCAGGAAGGACACGCGCTCTGTCTCTTAGAGATGAACGTACTTTGGTGCGAAAGTGCAAATCAATCCCAGAACAACAGCAAAGGACCTTGTGAAGATGCTGGAGGAAACAGGTACAAAAGTATCTATATCCACAGTAAAACAAGTCCTACATTGACATAACCTGAAAGGCCCCTCAGCAAGGAAGAAGCAACTGCTCCATAACTGACATAAAAAAGCCAGACTACGGTTTGTAACTGCACATGGGGACAAAGATCGTACTTTTTGGAGAAATGTCCTCTGGTCTGATGAAACAAAATCGAACTGTTTGGCTATAATGACCATCATTATGTTTGGAGGAAAAACGGGGAATCTTGCAAGCCGAAGAACACCATCCCAACCATGAAGCACGGGGTGGCAGCATCATGTTGTGGAGGTGCTTTGCTACGGGAGGGACTGGTGCACTTCACAAAATAGATGGCATCATGAGGATGGAAAATTATGTGGATATATTGAAGCAACATCTCAAGACATCAGTCAGGAAGTTAAAGCTTGGTCGCAAATGGGTCTTCCAAATGGACAATGACCCCAAGCATACTTCCAAAGTTGTGGCAAAATAGCTTAAGGACAACAAAGTCAAGGTATTGGAGTGGCCATCACAAAGCCCTGACCTCAATCCCATAGAAAACGTGTGGGCACAACTGAAAAAGTGTGTGCGAGCAAGGAGGGCTACAAACCTGACTCAGTTACACCAGCTCTGTCAGGAGGAATGGGCCAAAATTCACCCAACTTATTGTGGGAAGCTTCTGGAAGGCTACCCGAAACGTTTGACCCAAGTTAAACAATTTATAGCCAATGCTATCAAATACTAATTGAGTGTATGTAAACTTCTGACCCACTGGGAATGTGATAAAATAAATAAAAGCTGAAATAAATAATCCCCTCTACTATTATTCTGCCATTTCACATTCTTAAAAGAAAGTGGTGATCTTAACTGACCTAAAATGGGGAATTTTTACTGGGATTAAATGTAAGGAATTGTGATAAACAGAGTTTAAATGTATTTGGCTGAGGTGTATGTAAACTTCCATTTGAACTGTAGGTGTTCCTTTATTCCAGGTGGGAAAGGGCAGTGTTGAGCGATTGCATCATCTGTGGATATGTTGGGGCGGTATTCAAATTGCATTGGGCTAGGGTTTCTGGGATAATGGTGTCATTGTGAGCCATGACCAGCCTTTCAAAGCACTTCATGGCTTCAGACATGAGTGCTACGGGTCGGTAGTCATTTAGGCAAGTTACCTTAGTGTTCTTGGGCATAGGGACTCTGGTGGTCTGCTTAAATAAAACATGTTGGTATTACAGACTCAGTCAGGGACAGGTTGAAAATGTCAGTGAAGACACTTGCCAGTTGGTCAGGACATTCTCAGAGTATACGTCCTGGTAATACGTCTGGCCCGCTCCTTGAAAGTGGCAGCTCTACCATTTAGCTCAGTGTGGATGTTGCCTGTAATCCATGGCTTCTGGTTGGGTTATGTACATACAGTCACTGTGGGGACGACGTCATCGATGCACTTATTGATGAAGCCAGTGACTGATGTGGTAGAATGAGAGAGACGAAGAGAAAGAGCCAGAAAGAGCAAGAAAGAGAGCCAGATAGAAGAAGAAGAAAGAGAGCCAAATAGAAGAAGAAAGAGAGCTAGATAGAAGAAGAAAGAGAGCCAGATAGAAGAAGAAAGAGAGCCAGATAGAAGAAGAACGAGAGCCAGATAGAAGAAGAACGAGAGCCAGATAGAAGAAGAACGAGAGCCAGATAGAAGAAGAACGAGAGCCAGATAGAAGAAGAACGAGAGCCAGATAGAAGAAGAACGAGAGCCAGATAGAAGAAGAACGAGAGCCAGATAGAAGAAGAACGAGAGCCAGATAGAAGAAGAACGAGAGCCAGATAGAAGAAGAACGAGAGCCAGATAGAAGAAGAACGAGAGCCAGATAGAAGAAGAACGAGAGCCAGATAGAAGAAGAACGAGAGCCAGATAGAAGAAGAAAGAGAGCCAGATAGAAGAAGAAAGAGAGCCAGATAGAAGAAGAAAGAGAGCCAGATAGAAGAAGAAAGAGAGCCAGATAGAAGAAGAAAGAGAGCCAGATAGAAGAAGAAAGAGAGCCAGATAGAAGAAGAAAGAGAGCCAGATAGAAGAAGAAAGAGAGCCAGATAGAAGAAGAAAGAGAGCCAGATAGAAGAAGAAAGAGAGCCAGATAGAAGAAGAAAGAGAGCCAGATAGAAGAAGAAAGAGAGCCAGATAGAAGAAGAAAGAGAGCCAGATAGAAGAAGAAAGAGAGCCAGATAGAAGAAGAAAGAGAGCCTGATAGAAGAAGAAAGAGAGCCAGATAGAAGAAGAAAGAGAGCCTGATAGAAGAAAGAGAGCCAAATAGAAGAAGAAAGAGAGCCAGATAGAAGAAGAAAGAGAGCCTGATAGAAGAAGAAAGAGAGCCAGATAGAAGAAGAAAGAGAGCCTGATAGAAGAAAGAGAGCCAGATAGAAGAAAGGGAGCCAGATAGAAGAAAGGGAGCCAGATAGAAGAAGAAAGAGAGCCAGATAGAAGAAGAAAGAGAGCCAGATAGAAGAAGAAAGAGAGCCAGATAGAAGAAAGAGAGCCAAATAGAAGAAGAAAGAGAGCCAGATAGAAGAAAGAGAGCCAAATAGAAGAAGAAAGAGAGCCTGATAGAAGAAGAAAGAGAGCCTGATAGAAGAAGAAAGAGAGCCAGATAGAAGAAGAAAGAGAGCCTGATAGAAGAAAGAGAGCCAGATAGAAGAAAGGGAGCCAGATAGAAGAAAGGGAGCCAGATAGAAGAAAGGGAGCCAGATAGAAGAAAGAGAGCCAGATAGAAGAAAGAGAGCCAGATAGAAGAAGAAAGAGAGCCAGATAGAAGAAGAAAGAGAGCCAGATAGAAGAAGAGAGCCAGATAGAAGAAAGAGAGCCAGATAGAAGAAGAAAGAGAGCCTGATAGAAGAAGAAAGAGAGCCAGATAGAAGAAGAAAGAGAGCCTGATAGAAGAAAGAGAGCCAGATAGAAGAAAGGGAGCCAGATAGAAGAAAGGGAGCCAGATAGAAGAAAGAGAGCCAGATAGAAGAAAGAGAGCCAGATAGAAGAAAGAGAGCCAGATAGAAGAAGAAAGAGAGCCAGATAGAAGAAGAAAGAGAGCCAGATAGAAGAAAGAGAGCCAGATAGAAGAAAGAGAGCCAAATAGAAGAAGAAAGAGAGCCTGATAGAAGAAGAAAGAGAGCCAGATAGAAGAAGAAAGAGAGCCAGATAGAAGAAGAAAGAGAGCCTGATAGAAGAAAGAGAGCCAGATAGAAGAAAGGGAGCCAGATAGAAGAAGAAAGAGAGCCAGATAGAAGAAGAAAGAGAGCCAGATAGAAGAAGAAAGAGAGCCAGATAGAAGAAGAAAGAGAGCCAGATAGAAGAAGAAAGAGAGCCAGATAGAAGAAGAAAGAGAGCCAGATAGAAGAAGAAAGAGAGCCAGATAGAAGAAGAAAGAGAGCCAGATAGAAGAAGAAAGAGAGCCAGATAGAAGAAGAAAGAGAGCCAGATAGAAGAAGAAAGAGAGCCAGATAGAAGAAGAAAGAGAGCCAGATAGAAGAAGAAAGAGAGCCAGATAGAAGAAGAAAGAGAGCCAGATAGAAGAAGAAAGAGAGCCTGATAGAAGAAGAAAGAGAGCCTGATAGAAGAAGAAAGAGAGCCTGATAGAAGAAAGAGAGCCAAATAGAAGAAGAAAGAGAGCCAGATAGAAGAAGAAAGAGAGCCTGATAGAAGAAGAAAGAGAGCCAGATAGAAGAAGAAAGAGAGCCTGATAGAAGAAAGAGAGCCAGATAGAAGAAAGGGAGCCAGATAGAAGAAAGGGAGCCAGATAGAAGAAGAAAGAGAGCCAGATAGAAGAAGAAAGAGAGCCAGATAGAAGAAGAAAGAGAGCCAGATAGAAGAAAGAGAGCCAAATAGAAGAAGAAAGAGAGCCAGATAGAAGAAAGAGAGCCAAATAGAAGAAGAAAGAGAGCCTGATAGAAGAAGAAAGAGAGCCTGATAGAAGAAGAAAGAGAGCCAGATAGAAGAAGAAAGAGAGCCTGATAGAAGAAAGAGAGCCAGATAGAAGAAAGGGAGCCAGATAGAAGAAAGGGAGCCAGATAGAAGAAAGGGAGCCAGATAGAAGAAAGAGAGCCAGATAGAAGAAAGAGAGCCAGATAGAAGAAAGAGAGCCAGATAGAAGAAGAAAGAGAGCCAGATAGAAGAAGAAAGAGAGCCAGATAGAAGAAGAGAGCCAGATAGAAGAAAGAGAGCCAGATAGAAGAAGAAAGAGAGCCTGATAGAAGAAGAAAGAGAGCCAGATAGAAGAAGAAAGAGAGCCTGATAGAAGAAAGAGAGCCAGATAGAAGAAAGGGAGCCAGATAGAAGAAAGGGAGCCAGATAGAAGAAAGAGAGCCAGATAGAAGAAAGAGAGCCAGATAGAAGAAAGAGAGCCAGATAGAAGAAGAAAGAGAGCCAGATAGAAGAAGAAAGAGAGCCAGATAGAAGAAGAAAGAGAGCCAGATAGAAGAAAGAGAGCCAAATAGAAGAAGAAAGAGAGCCTGATAGAAGAAGAAAGAGAGCCTGATAGAAGAAGAAAGAGAGCCAGATAGAAGAAGAAAGAGAGCCAGATAGAAGAAGAAAGAGAGCCTGATAGAAGAAAGAGAGCCAGATAGAAGAAAGGGAGCCAGATAGAAGAAAGGGAGCCAGATAGAAGAAAGGGAGCCAGATAGAAGAAAGGGAGCCAGATAGAAGAAAGAGAGCCAGATAGAAGAAGAAAGAGAGCCAGATAGAAGAAGAAAGAGAGCCAGATAGAAGAAAGAGAGCCAAATAGAAGAAGAAAGAGAGCCAGATAGAAGAAGAATAAGACAGATGGAAGAAGAAAGAGAGCCAGATAGAAGAAGAAAGAGAGCCTGATAGAAGAAGAAAGAGAGCCAGATAGAAGAAGAATAAGACAGATGGGAGAGAAAAAGGGAACGAGAAAGAGAGCCTGATAGAATAAAAGAAAATAGACTGAGGCTAGCTCTGTGTACGTTTGTGAGGAGTAGTGGCACAGAACTGTACTAAGAAGCAGTGAAGACCGAGAGGAGTTGGACCACAGATATACACTGAGTAAACAAAATATTAAGAACACCTGACCAGGTGAAAGCTATGATCCCTTATTGATGTCACTTGTGTAGATGAAGTGGAGTATTTTTAAGCCTTGAGACGAGACATGGATTGTGTATGTGTGCCATTCAGAGGATGACTGCCTTTGAACGGGGACTGGTAGTAGGTGCCAGGCGCACCAGTTTATGACAAGAATTACAACGCTCCCGGGTTAACAGTTTCCCGAGTGTTTCAAGAATGGTCCACCACCCAACTCAATATGAGGAAGGTGTTGGGTATACTCAGTGTAGAACCCTGGTACATTTAACCTGATATATTGTCTATGATTAAGACAGGGAGAGTGAGGAAACAGAAGCCTAGAGGTCTGCTCTAGACGCCGGGTAACACCTGCTCTGGCCTGAACTCCCACCCCCTCTGAACCCCAGTCACCCCCACCCCTTTGGTTCCACCACCCTAAAAGTCACTCAGCCCTAACCACCAAATCAAACAGTGACTGACATGGAGGGATCAGACACAGACTTACTAATGCGTGCACACTCCATTCTGTAGACTGTGTGTGTGTGTAGGTCTGTGTGTGTGTGTGTATGTGTAGGTCTGTGTGTGTGTGTGTGTGTGTGTGTGTGTGTGTGTGTGTAGGTCTGTGTATGTGTAGGTCTGTGTGTGTAGGTCTGTGTGTGTGTGTGTGTGTGTGTGTATGTGTGTGTGTGTGTGTGTCTGACACGGAGTTGAGATAAGGTTTCTTCTCAACATCTCCAGCTGGGATGATGAACCTGACATCCCAACAGACCAGTGGATCACGGACACACGACACACACACACACACACACAGTGTCTGGTATAGAGTGCAGACGGCATTGTGAAGCAGTCTTGTCGCTGGTAGTATTAGTTTGTGTGCGGGGAAAGAGAGAGTGAGAGGAGCGGTAAAGAGATTTGTAGTCCTCCACTGAACTGGAGCAGCACAGAGGACTGATGACAAGTCTGAGAGGAAGGGAGGAGGATACAAGTGTGAGGAGTGTTCCCTCTCTTCCTTTCCATCTCTCTCTCTGAGAGGGTTTCGGTCTCTCTTCGTCTGCCAGGTGCGTTGTCGCCAGGGAGACAAGATGACTGCGGCTCCGTCGCTGAAGAACAGTCGTCCTTCTGATGTCACTTACATAGAAATACACAACACAGAGACTACACAATAGGGAGTCTCACACACACACACCCTCTCTTTCACATTTAACATTGAAAGGAGTAATAAGCACACACACACCCTCGTTCACATTTAACATTGAGAGACACATTCAACGACAACAAGGTCAATTCCGGTATCATTCTTTAATTTCCTCTGATCAGACGTGATTTTGACACGGTTAGGATGAAAACAAAACAAGCAGATGCATTACTAACACAATGGTGTGTGTGCAGGACAACTAGATGCATTACTAACACAATGGTGTGTGCAGGACAGTGCACAGGGATAGAGGGATACAGCAGGGTGAAGCCTGGTGGATAGAAGTCATGTGATCATGTAGGTTTATATAGTGGATAGAGGGATACAGCAGGGTGAAGCCTGGTGGATAGAAGTCATGTGATCATGTAGGTTTATATAGTGGATAGAGGGATACAGCAGGGTGAAGCCTGGTGGATAGAAGTCATGTGATCATGTAGGTTTATATAGTGGATAGAGGGATACAGCAGGGTGAAGCCTTGTGGATAGAAGTCATGTGATCATGTAGGTTTATGATAGAGGGTGTGGTGATGGGGCGGACTAGTGGCTTTGTAAGAGGGGTGAGCTGGTTGGGTGGTGGTGCGTGTTGGTAATGATGGTGGTTCAGTCCGTGAGGATATCTTCAGCTCTGGGCCTGCATTGGTTCTGGTGGACTCCGCCTAGACTTAAACTCTCCGTCTCTGCATGTATTCATGCGTCTCCAACATGGCGGACAGCTGCAATTCTTCTACTGCTGCTGCGTGATGGAGCTACTGCGCTGTACTCTTTAGGAAGTGCTACCGTTGTCCTCCTCCCTCTTGGTAGTAGAGATAGACATGCAGTGGAGTGGGGTGGGGGAGAAGGGGTGCAGGTACCGTAGGTGGGATCTTACGAAGGAGTAAAGGGTGTTGGGGGTCAGTGGGGGTGGGGGGAGAAGGGTGTTGGGCTAAGGGGTGTCCATCTCTCTCTCAGGGTTGTCTGGTTTTCTTGTGTTCCTGGTTCTGGTCAGGTTGCGGTTCTGATTCTACCTCGAGTCGGGGTTGCGATCTCTGGTGCTTACTCTCCTCTCCACTCATTTGCAGTCGATAAAGGGTTGGTAAACCGTAATGCCACAGCACCTCCCGCTTAGCCCCCAGTCCTCAACTTGTTCTGGAACAACAGGATAAAAAAAAGAGAGAACGTGAGAGAGGGGAGGAGGGAGGTAGAGAGAGAGAGGGGAGGAGGGAGGTAGAGAGAGAGAGGGGAGGGGATTTCATATTAGCCATAACTCTTGCCACAAATCCCCAACACGTCACCCTCCCTGTCCGTCCCCAACACGTCACCCTCCCTGTCCGTCCCCAACACGTCACCCTCCCTGTCCGTCCCCAACACGTCACCCTCCCTGTCCGTCCCCAACACGTCACCCTCCCTGTCCGTCCCCAACACGTCACCCTCCCTGTCCGTCCCCAACACGTCACCCTCCCTGTCCGTCCCCAACACGTCACCCTCCCTGTCCGTCCCCAACACGTCACCCTCCCTGTCCGTCCCCAACACGTCACCCTCCCTGTCCGTCCCCAACACGCCACCCTCCCTGTCCGTCCCCATTTGATACAGGCTATAGCATTTGATGCCTCACAATGAAACCTTCCAGGAGAAGTGTGGTGAGGACAATTAGAGGAGATGGGGAGGGGAGAGGAAAACAATGTGAGGGAACACAGAAAAGTGTCTTTTACTTAAGAGGGAGAACAAAGGAGAAAAACACAAAGCGACTGACTATGCAGATAGGGGGAGAGAGAGGGAGGAGGAGAGAGAGGGAGGGGGAGAGAGAGGGAGGAGGAGAGAGAGGGAGGAGGAGAGAGAGGGAGGAGGAGAGAGGGAGGGAGGGAGGGGTAGTAGATTGATTTGTGCTCTAGATTAGATTCATCCATGTCGGTGCCTTCCTATAGCTGTCCAACAGCAAGCGGATCAATTCATTCTACACACTAGACTACACTCTATACTACCATGACACCAGTCATTACAGATGAACAACATTTACTCTGTCCAACCTAACAGACTACACTCTATACTACCATGACACCAGTCCTTACAGATGAACAACATTTACTCTGTCCAACCTAACAGACTACACTCTATACTACCATGACACCAGTCATTACAGATGAACAACATTTACTCTGTCCAACCTAACAGACTACACTCTATACTACCATGACACCAGTCATTACAGATGAACAACATTTACTCTGTCCAACCTAACAGACTACACTCTATACTACCATGACACCAGTCATTACAGATGAACAACATTTACTCTGTCCAACCTAACAGACTACACTCTATACTACCATGACACCAGTCATTACAGATGAACAACATTTACTCTGTCCAACCTAACAGACTACACTCTATACTACCATGACACCAGTCCTTACAGATGAACAACATTTACTCTGTCCAACCTAACAGACTACACTCTATACTACCATGACACCAGTCCTTACAGATGAACAACATTTACTCTGTCCAACCTAACAGACTACACTCTATACTACCATGACACCAGTCATTACAGATGAACAACATTTACTCTGTCCAACCTAACAGACTACACTCTATACTACCATGACACCAGTCATTACAGATGAACAACATTTACTCTGTCCAACCTAACAGACTACACTCTATACTACCATGACACCAGTCATTACAGATGAACAACATTTACTCTGTCCAACCTAACAGACTACACTCTATACTACCATGACAGTCATTACAGATGAACAACATTTACTCTGTCCAACCTAACAGACTACACTCTATACTACCATGACACCAGTCATTACAGATGAACAACATTTACTCTGTCCAACCTAACAGACTACACTCTATACTACCATGACACCAGTCATTACAGATGAACAACATTTACTCTGTCCAACCTAACAGACTACACTCTATACTACCATGACACCAGTCATTACAGATGAACAACATTTACTCTGTCCAACCTAACAGACTACACTCTATACTACCATGACACCAGTCATTACAGATGAACAACATTTACTCTGTCCAACCTAACAGACTACACTCTATACTACCATGACACCAGTCATTACAGATGAACAACATTTACTCTGTCCAACCTAACAGACTACACTCTATACTACCATGACACCAGTCATTACAGATGAACAACATTTACTCTGCCCAACCTAACAGACTACACTCTATACTACCATGACAGTCATTACAGATGAACAACATTTACTCTGTCCAACCTAACAGACTACACTCTATACTACCATGACACCAGTCATTACAGATGAACAACATTTACTCTGTCCAACCTAACAGACTACACTCTATACTACCATGACAGTCATTACAGATGAACAACATTTACTCTGTCCAACCTAACAGACTACACTCTATACTACCATGACAGTCATTACAGATGAACAACATTTACTCTGTCCAACCTAACAGACTACACTCTATACTACCATGACACCAGTCATTACAGATGAACAACATTTACTCTGTCCAACCTAACAGACTACACTCTATACTACCATGACACCAGTCATTACAGATGAACAACATTTACTCTGTCCAACCTAACAGACTACACTCTATACTACCATGACAGTCATTACAGATGAACAACATTTACTCTGTCCAACCTAACAGACTACACTCTATACTACCATGACACCAGTCATTACAGATGAACAACATTTACTCTGTCCAACCTAACAGACTACACTCTATACTACCATGACACCAGTCATTACAGATGAACAACATTTACTCTGTCCAACCTAACAGACTACACTCTATACTACCATGACAGTCATTACAGATGAACAACATTTACTCTGTCCAACCTAACAGACTACACTCTATACTACCATGACAGTCATTACAGATGAACAACATTTACTCTGTCCAACCTAACAGACTACACTCTATACTACCATGACAGTCATTACAGATGAACAACATTTACTCTGTCCAACCTAACAGACTACACTCTATACTACCATGACACCAGTCATTACAGATGAACAACATTTACTCTGTCCAACCTAACAGACTACACTCTATACTACCATGACACCAGTCATTACAGATGAACAACATTTACTCTGTCCAACCTAACAGACTACACTCTATACTACCATGACACCAGTCATTACAGATGAACAACATTTACTCTGCCCAACCTAACAGACTACACTCTATACTACCATGACACCAGTCATTACAGATGAACAACATTTACTCTGTCCAACCTAACAGACTACACTCTATACTACCATGACACCAGTCATTACAGATGAACAACATTTACTCTGTCCAACCTAACAGACTACACTCTATACTACCATGACACCAGTCATTACAGATGAACAACATTTACTCTGCCCAACCTAACAGACTACACTCTATACTACCATGACAGTCATTACAGATGAACAACATTTACTCTGTCCAACCTAACAGACTACACTCTATACTACCATGACAGTCATTACAGATGAACAACATTTACTCTGTCCAACCTAACAGACTACACTCTATACTACCATGACACCAGTCATTACAGATGAACAACATTTACTCTGTCCAACCTAACAGACTACACTCTATACTACCATGACACCAGTCATTACAGATGAACAACATTTACTCTGTCCAACCTAACAGACTACACTCTATACTACCATGACACCAGTCATTACAGATGAACAACATTTACTCTGTCCAACCTAACAGACTACACTCTATACTACCATGACACCAGTCATTACAGATGAACAACATTTACTCTGTCCAACCTAACAGACTACACTCTATACTACCATGACACCAGTCATTACAGATGAACAACATTTACTCTGCTCAACCTAACAGACTACACTCTATACTACCATGACACCAGTCATTACAGATGAACAACATTTACTCTGTCCAACCTAACAGAATACACTCTATACTACCATGACACCAGTCATTACAGATGAACAACATTTACTCTGCCCACCCTAACAGTCAACAACAAGCAATGAGGGGCTCCAACAAGTCACATGTTGAAGGCTGGGGCCTTATATAATGCTGTAATGTGACAGAAGGGAGGTAGCTGAACTGAATAGATATGGTCAGACAGCATGCTAACTGGTTTACAGCAGGATCACGTCAAACATAGAACAAGCTGTTTTAAACACGGTTTAAAAGATTTATTTGAGATTTTTACATCCCAAAAAAGCTATAGCAGCTAGTAAGACCTCTGAGATCCAAGATGACTGGGGGAGGCAACAAGGCAAGAAGTGGTCATGCAGCGAGAATATGCAATGAAGAGAGAGATCGGCCCCCGTGATAAGCATTCTATTCATGGGCCTCTCAAAAGAGAGTCTTCTTCCTCTTTATCCGTCCTTCCAGTCGCTCTATTCCCCCTCTTTCTATATAATAACCCCAGTCAGTCGCTATCTGGACCCATTTAGCATTGTGTGTATTATAAAGTGACAGGGAGTGTGTGTGTGTGTGCGCGAGAGAGGCCATCAAGGTCTAAATATTATCGCGGGCCAATGATAAGGAATACTAGTAATTATTAGTCACAAAGGCCTGTCTGATGACAACCCTATAGTCTTTCCCCTCTCTTGGACCAGTCAATATTCAGACTGATTATGTCATATTATTATTGTGTGTTCAATGGTGATGGAGTGGACAATCCTATCTAGGGGTAATTCATTACAGGCATGTTTAGTGGTTTAGCGGGCCGTTTGAAGCTTGAAGGGTGCTGGGGTTTTGAGTGGAGTGTGAAGTGTATCAGGGCTTGTGGAGGGTAAGTTTGTCTTTTATAGCTAAACTGGGGCTCCTTCTCAATTCATCATCTTTCGTCGATTTTGCCTCCTTCCCAAAACACATTGGAGAAGGTCAGAGGGGAGGGACATTGAGAAGGATGCAAGGAATCACAGAAAGATGAATTGAGACACAGACAAGAGGCAGAGATTTGACCCCATCTAGGTCTTATCTGGTGCTTGATAAATTCGACCCCTCCACATAGCTTCCTGCTCGGTTACTGTGTAGCTACTCTACCGCATCTGCTATAATAATAAACCACAAATCATTACTTGTATCACCTCTTCTTCTATTCTTTTTACTAGGTTATATTGTCCCTCTGCAGTGGGCTGTATCACCTCTTCTTCTATTCTTTTAACCAGGTTATATTGTCCCTCTCCAGTGGGCTGTATTACCTCTTCTTCTATTCTTTTAACTAGGTTATATTGTCCCTCTGCAGTGGGCTGGATCACCTCTTCTTCTATTCTTTTAACTAGGTTATATTGTCCCTCTGCAGTGGGCTGTATCACCTCTTCTTCTATTCTTTTAACAAGGTTATATTGTCCCTCTGCAGTGGGCTGGATCACCTCTTCTTCTATTCTTTTTACTAGGTTATATTGTCCCTCTGCAGTGGGCTGTATCACCTCTTCTTCTATTCTTTTAACCTGTTGGGGATGGGGGTGCTGTTTAGACTATTTATGCTAATTTGGCTAATTTTTGAAACGGCTTCCCACAAAATCCTTGATCGTACAATATGCATATTATTATTATTATTGGATAGAAAACAGTCTATAGTTTCTATAGGAGTTGAAATTTTGTCTCTAAGTGGAACAGAGCCCATTCTACAGCAATTTCCCTGACATGGAGTCAGATTTGAGAAATGTTGGCCACTCTTCTGAAGTCAGTTAAAAGGGCACTGTCGTTGCTATGACTATACGGACACTTCTTACGTCTTCCCCTGGATGCCTTTACGTGATGACGATTCCAATGGGGTCGATTGCGCGTTCACAGGCCCTACAAATGAAAAAACCCTGAAGCTAGTCATTCTTTTGGAGCTGCGTAACGCGCGTGCTGGACACCGACCCGCTCCTGTTCCAAGCGTTAGTTTAGTCTGTTATATTTCTCCGGTCATCTTTTCACTCGTTATAGGAGTTAAAAACATCATAAGGTAGTTAATTTAAAGCGTTTTATAGCAATTTATATCCGTTTAGTGCGATTTTGGGACATTTATTTTTGCAACGATGTGAAAAGTTGGGCACGCTTTTCAGTTCATCCCGAACGCAGTTGACATTTCCACATGGCAAGAGGACAGCTTTCCACCAAAAGACGATTTCTCCCAAGAAAGGATCCTTTGCCCAAGATACTGATGGAAGAACAGCTCAAGGTAGGACATTTTTATTATGATAAATCGTGTTTCTGTCGAAACATTTTAGTGGCTTAGGACGCCATGTTTTTTGACGTAGCTTCGCTTGGCGCAAACTGTATTGAAAAGTAAGGATAAATTAAAAAATGTAATAACGCAATTGTATTAAGAATTAAATTGTCTATCAATCCCTGTCCACCCTATATTTTTTAGTCACGTTTATGAGTATTTATGTATAAGAGTAGATCACTGTCTAAGTGGCGCAAGGACTTTTTCTTTACCAGCTTGTCTACATTTCACATTGTCTAACCATGATTTTGGTGGCTAAATATAAACATTTTCGATCAAACTGTATATGCATGTTGTAATGTGATGTTACAGGAGTGTCATCGGAAGAATTCTGAGAAGGTTAGTGAAAAAATTAATATCTTTTGGCGATGTTGACTTTTATCGCTCACTTTGGCTAGAATCAATGCTGGGCTGCTAATTGCTATGTGCTAAGCTAATATAACGATTTATTGTGTTTTCGCTGTAAGACACTTAGAAAATCTGAAATATTGTCTGTATTCACAGGATCTGTGTCTTTCGATTCGTGTATGCTGTGTATTTTTACGAAATGTTTGATGATTAGTAGTTAGGTAAACACGTTGCTCATTGTAATTATTCTAGTCCATTTGTGACGGTGGGTGCAATTGTAAACTATGCCATATACCTGAAATATGCACTTTTTTCTAACAAAACCTATCCCATACCATAAATATGTTATCAGACTGTCATCTAATGAGTTTTTTTGTTGGTTAGGGGCTATAAATATCTTAGTTTAGCCGAATTGGTGATGGCTACTGGTGTTGGTGGACAAATAAAAGATGGTGGATTATGCTAATGTGTTTTTAGGTAATAGATGTACATCTTTACATATTGTGTCTTCCCTGTAAAACATTTTAAAAATCGGAAATGTTGACTGGATTCACAAGATCTGTGTCTTTCATTAGCTGTATTGGACTTTAATGTGTGAAAGTTAAATATTTTAAAAAAATATTTTTTTTGAATTTCGCGGCACTGGTTTTTCAGTGGGGGGGGGGGGGGGTGTGCCGCTAGCGCCACGCTGATCCTAGACAGGTTAACTAGGTTATATTGTCCCTCTGCAGTGGGCTGTATCACCTCTTCTTCTATTCTTTTAACTAGGTTATATTGTCCCTCTGCAGTGGGCTGGATCACCTCTTCTTCTATTCTTTTAACAAGGTTATATTGTCCCTCTGCAGTGGGCTGGATCACCTCTTCTCCTATTCTTTTAACTAGGTTATATTGTCCCTCTGCAGTGGGCTGGATCACCTCTTCTTCTATTCTTTTAACAAGGTTATATTGTCCCTCTGCAGTGGGCTGTATAACCTCTTCTCCTATTCTTTTAACTAGGTTATATTGTCCCTCTGCAGTGGGCTGTATCACCTGCTGTAGAGCTCTATCAGGGCTCTGTTTTATCTCTCACCTGATGATTGTTACAGCTTTCTTACACAGATAACACACTCACTACGAGTGTATTTCGATTGCGGGAAGCTGATCAACTCTGTGGATTACCATAATATTCCAGGCTGATTTCCACATTTACAAGATCAGAGCAGTGAAAGTGTGCGGCAGGGACCACACAGCCTTGTGGGATTCCAAAGAGGCTACAGGTAGGTAGCACTCGTACAAATGAATAATACATAGTGTTATTTACATGATGTATAGCTTAAAACCTAGCCGCACCCAGCGGCCCTAGATGTATTACTAATACCCGGGGGAGAGCGGCGGAACACAGTTCTCTAGAAACTGTCAAATTGTAAAAGAAAAAATCTAATAGAAAACCTATCTGAATATAAATTGAGTTTTGTCTGACTCTACTACTGTATATTGAAAAGTGCCAGAGGAGAGAGTGTGTGTGTGTTTACGTCTATCCTTGTGTGTTTTGTGTGTTTTGTGTGTGTGTGTGTGTGTGTGTGTGTGTGTGTGTGTGTCATTAATATCAACGTTGAGACAATACCATTACCATATGCGTTTCTTAGAGGGCCTAAAACACGTCCACTTTCCAATGAATTGAGAGCAATAGAAATAGAACGAGAGGACAATGGTATCAGAAAGGCATCGTCTGACCTGGTCGTCTGGCCTGGACCTTATTCAATTAAACACACACTTAAGCAGTGAAAGAAACCAGCCAGCGTCAGCAGGTATTATGGAAATAGACCTTTCCTCTGAACATACAGTTTACAGTGAGTTTTAACAAGCGAGAAACACTATGGTCTCAAACGCAGGGACAGCCACGAGTCTTTGTTACTGTATGTGTGTGTGTGACCAGTCGAGCTATGCGAGTGTGTGTTAGTGTATATGTGAGTGTGTGTTAGTGTGTGTTAGTGTATATGTGAGTGTGTGTTAGTGTATATGTGAGTGTGTGTTAGTGTGTGTTAGTGTATATGTGAGTGTGTGTTAGTGTGTGTTAGTGTATATGTGAGTGTGTGTGAGTGTGTGTTAGTGTATATGTGAGTGTGTGTTAGTGTGTATGTGAGTGTGTGTTAGTGTGTGTTAGTGTATATGTGAGTGTGTGTGAGTGTGTGTTAGTGTATATGTGAGTGTGTGTTAGTGTGTGTGAGTGTGTGTTAGTGTGTGTTAGTGTATATGTGAGTGTGTGTGAGTGTGTTAGTGTGTGTGTGTTAGTGTGTGTTAGTGTGTTAGTGTGTGTTAGTGTATATGTTAGTGTGTTAGTGTGTGTTAGTGTATATGTGAGTGTGTTAGTGTATGTTAGTGTGTGTTAGTGTGTGTTAGTGTGTGTTAGTGTGTGTTAGTGTGTGTTAGTGTGTGTTAGTGTGTATGTGAGTGTGTGTGAGTGTGTATGTGAGTGTGTGTTAGTGTGTGTTAGTGTATATGTTAGTGTATGTGTTAGTGTGTGTTAGTGTATATGTGTGTGTGTGTTAGTGTGTGTTAGTGTATATGTGTGTTAGTGTGTGTTAGTGTGTATGTGAGTGTGTGTTAGTGTGTATGTGAGTGTGTGTTAGTGTATATGTGTGTTAGTGTATATGTGTGTTAGTGTATATGTTAGTGTATATGTGTGTTAGTGTATATGTGTGTTAGTGTATATGTGTGTTAGTGTATATGTTAGTGTATATGTGTGTTAGTGTATATGTGTGTTAGTGTATATGTGTGTTAGTGTATATGTTAGTGTATATGTGTGTTAGTGTATATGTGTGTTAGTGTATATGTTAGTGTATATGTGAGTGTGTGTTAGTGTATATGTGTGTGTGTTAGTGTGTGTTAGTGTATATGTGTGTTAGTGTGTGTTAGTGTATATGTTAGTGTGTTAGTGTATATGTGTGTTAGTGTGTGTTAGTGTATATGTTAGTGTGTTAGTGTGTGTTAGTGTATATGTTAGTGTGTGTTAGTGTATATGTTAGTGTGTTAGTGTGTGTTAGTGTATATGTTAGTGTGTTAGTGTGTTAGTGTATATGTTAGTGTGTTAGTGTGTGTTAGTGTATATGTTAGTGTGTTAGTGTGTTAGTGTATATGTTAGTGTATGTGTTAGTGTATATGTGTGTGTGTTAGTGTGTGTTAGTGTATATGTGTGTTAGTGTGTGTTAGTGTATATGTGTGTTAGTGTGTGTTAGTGTATATGTTAGTGTGTGTTAGTGTGTGAGTGTGTGTGAGTGTGTGTGTTTATTGACAGTGCTTTAAGATGCACATGTTTCAATGACGGATGAAGAGAGAAAGACGTGTATGTTTGGCCGACAACAACCATTAAGTCATGTAAGAAGGAAATGAACTGTTCTAGTGATGCTACACATAGTCACCTAAATACATCTGGGGTCTGATGAAGCTACATGTCTAGACAACACTGAGCTACTCTACTGGGAGAGACAGATCCTGGAACAGTACAACTTTCTAATGTCTGTAGCGGTAGCTACTCTACTGGGAGAGACAGATCCTGGAACAGTACAACTTACTTTCTAATGTCTGTAGCGATTGCCCATAGCTACTCTACTGGGAGAGACAGATCCTGGAACAGTACAACTTACTTTCTAATGTCTGTAGCGGTTGCCCATGGCGGAGCAAGATCATTATTGCCATTCTTTTCAGACAACAAAATCATGCAGCAATATGGGAATAAACAGAAGCTTTCATTAGATGTAGAACTCATTCATGTTTTACTGTTGAGACAGTAGAGATTTGTTAACAAAACAATATGTCTTATAAATTACAGTAGATGGGGATAGAAACCAACAAAAGTTATTCATCCGTATCAAAGGTACACAGACACACCCCGTGGGCCCACCTGTTTAGCTTGGTTGACACACTGCAGGTAGCGGGAGGCGATGGTGGAGCAGAGCAGAGTCTTCCCACTGTGTTCCTGGTAGCACTTCAGGATCTGACCCTGCAGATCAGCACACACTGGACTCACCTCAAAACGCCTGGAGGAGACAGACTTTAGTATTTAGAATCAATATCATACACTACACACATTAAAAACAATCACATCAGCCCTCACATACACACCTGCAAAACAAGCAATTACTAACATTCCCCATTACTAACAGGAGGAGAGAGCAGAGAGCAAGAGACACACAAAAACATGAAATTGTCCTCCCCATTCTGCCCATTCCCCATCACACAGCAGTGGTTAATCTGGGATCAGTCAGACTGTAGAAGAGATGGGGCCAAAGGTTGATCCAGCCAATGGAAGCAACCGTCAGCGCAACAGTGACGGGCATGCCAATCCATTCATTAGAGGCTCCCCACGTCAATGGAAGGGCCAGAGGACGTGTGAATATTGGCAAGCCGTGCTATCCTGTCACCAGGAGAAAGGTTCTATACCTGTCCCTCTGGAAACAGGAGATCTATCCAGGGCTTCTTTTCTATGGCAAATTGTGTTCTCTTTTCTCCTCAGAAAACACACTGGCCAATCAATGTCTAATATGGACACACCCAGAAAATAAACAGAGGAGAAGAAAAAGGATAAAGAAGAAGGAAATGAACAACAATAAAAAGTTGTTGTACTGAGATAGGAAACTCCTCATCATAGTGATGAAGATGATGACTCTCGTGGGTTTATTGACCACAGAACTGAGAACTGACTATCAGTATTGATTGATAGAGCCTGTATGACTATAGGGTTCTGATTGCATTGACACACCCTCTCCTATAGCTAGCTGTCCCCTTGGTCGTGCTAAGTGGACATTTATTGACTGATGATTGATAATTGTACTGCACTGTTAAAAGGAAATGGCACACAAGCATTTTCACTGCACCTTTTACACCTGTAAACCGTGTACTTGACAAATAAACATTTATTTGAGGAATACAGCACCCAAAGAGCTGGTCCTTACTTCTGACACCAAATAGCCATTGACACCGCGGCAACAGCTACTGACACCGCGGCAACAGCTACTGACACCGCGGCAACAGCTACTGACACCGCGGCAACAGCTACTGACACCGCGGCAACAGCTACTGACACCGCGGCAACAGCTACTGACACCGCGGCAACAGCTACTGACACCGCGGCAACAGCTACTGACACCGCGGTAACAGCTACTGACACCGCGGCAACAACTACTGACACCGCGGCAACAACTACTGACACCGCGGCAACAACTATTGACACGGAGGTGTCAGTGTATCAAACATCACAAGTGCGCTAATGCTAACCAAAACTGTCTGCATAGTTCAGTACTGTGGAGCCACCAAATTGTTCCACTTTTGTGCTAGCTGTACATCGCAATGCTTATCTTCTGCTAAAGGCTAGCTTCAGTCCACAAATGGTCTTTCATCACCACTGCAATGCCATATGGGTCCCAAAGCGTTAGTGCCTTTTCGCTAACCTCAGCAGCAAGGACTATCAACTGCACCAATGATCTCATGCTAACAGCTAGCAGGATCTGTCTCTTGACAGTTAGCACACCCCATAAACCACCCATACATAAAAGATACACCTGCACATGTTAGGGCCATTATGCTAATGTTGGCATCATCCTTTAGCAGTTAGCACACAAAAGTGCTGATTTCGCCTGTCAGCACCTTTCTGATCCTTGGAGGGGCATTAGGGGCACAGCTGAGCCCCTCCAGTTCCAATCAGGTGTTGGATTTACCGCCTGTAGTGAGAATTCACCCTCCTGTTAGGTTTGAAAGGACACAACGGCCACATGGTTCATTACCCAGGATGCAATGCAGGAGGGCTGGTTGCATGGGACCTCTTGAGTATGGCCGCCAACACATGGCCACAATATTATGGCCAAAGGGATATCAGTCAATAATCCATCCTCCTCACATCTCGTCACCAGCCGCCACTGCATTTAACAACATGTAGGCGAGTAAGGCACCTATTGATACAAAGCAGCAAGTGCTGGATGATCTGAAATAAGTTCTTAACATTGTTAACCTTCCATTTAATGGATATTTCTGATGGTACTGTAGGTTGTCACTATTCTTCACATTTGAGCAGCGAACGATCATTACGCACCATCTCATATACATAGAAGCTCTTCAAGCACCAAGAGAATCCACTCATTGCCTTCGGAGTGACATGCCCATTTCTCCAAGTCTCTGCGGTGAAGGACGACAGTGTGTCTCACACACACAGACAGCAGAATTATTCTCCTGCAGCTCCTATACCGTAGCATTCATCCCACTGCCTTTGGGCATCTTCAGGGACCAGGCAGCCACGTACACCCGCTAATTATTTTCTTAAGCGTTTGCATTAATGCCAGGTGCAGCCTGCTGATACAACACAAGTGTTTGTTTCTCTTAGAAACCATTACAGATGACAGAGAGGGGGGGGGGGGGGGGAAGAGGTAGAACACCTAGAGAGAAAGAGGGTAAGAGAGAGAAAGAGGGTAAGAGGGAAAGAGAGAGAGAGGGTAAGAGAGAGAGAGGAAATGGGAGATAAATCTCAGTTCTCTCGTTCCTTCCTTCTCTTTCCCTACTCCATAGAGAGACCTAAGACAGTGTTTAGTTAATCAGGACAATAACACTGTCACACACACACTCTGGCTCACGCAGGGTCATTCATCATCCATCATTATGATTAATATTAACTCATTCTCACAGCCACGGGTAGAGGAGAGAAGAGAAAGAGAGACCGAGAAAGAGAATTTCTGCCTTCTCAATATTACATTAGGCTCTCCCTCATCAGTTACTATCACCTGTAATACAGTCGGCCTGTGTGCTGCATAGCCACAGCACAGCAACTGTATCTTCCCAATACAACCTCAGAGAAAGGTTTTGTAGTTTTGTTAGTAGAGTAGTCAAGGGGAAGGTACTGTAGCACCACATAGTGAATGCCATTCCCAGGGAACTGTCTATGATATATTTACATGTAGCTTCCCCCCCCTCTATCGGTTTCTGGACCCCACAGGAATCAAAAGCACAAAAACGTTTCAATGCTGTGACCTTTGAGGAGGAAACAGTTGGTTGTGGTCTAAGATCAGACTTGTAGCTAATATGTTCTGACGTAATGGGTCAGAAATCTGAGGGGGACCATGGTTCATATTTGTTTTTACAATGCTCTTTGTTCAGGGTTGGGAAGAGACCGAATGGCTCCTCTGAACTGTCAAGACATATAGATTTGTCTGATCTCTGCCTCTCTCCTTCTAGGTTTCTCTCCCTCTCGATTTCTTTCTCCCTTTCCGTTTTTCTCTCTGTCTCGCAGTTTCTATCCCTCTTCCTCCCTCTCATTCCCCTTCTCTAACACAGACAACCAGAAGATTCATTCGCAGGTCAAATCCATCTGCTATCAAAAATCCCCTCTCCCTGCATGGCCATCCCACCCCCCTCCGAGGCGCCTGGGATATTTAATAAAACTTCAGAGAGGGAGAGATTGAAACAAATGGAGACGTGTAGCTGAGCGAGGCGAGAGAGGGAGGTGTGTGTACTGTACCTACGGAGTGGGGGGACAATACATATCTCTGCTTATATAGGAGGCCATCAGTAAAGGTCTCCATGCCAACATAGCTCTATTGATATGAGATAAGTTTCCCCTCTTTCCTCCTCTCCCTCCTTTCCTCCCTCTCTCCCCCCCTTGATCCATAGATAGAGCAGGAGAGAGGGGACGCTTAGGGTTTGTTTCATAGAGCTACAGTATGGTTTATACACCACAGCCACATAAATCAAGCTGGAGAGGGGAGACATATGACAAACCGCAGGGAGCCGCATTGAGATGAGATGCTTTATCAGAGACGGGGAGAGGGAGAGAGAGAGAGGGGTGGGCAAGAGAGAGGCCGAAGAATATGAACATGTAAAAAGTGAAAGCACACAGGAGAGGGTGGCCGGAGAGGAGGGGACAGGGGAGAGATACACAAAATAAAGCCAATAGAAGAAAGATATAGCATGGGAAAGAGGGTGAAGGAGGAGGGAGATAAAGGAGGATAATGAAGCACGTAGGTTTGAGGGATGAACAGAAAGGCGATGGAAAGAGAGAAGGAAAAGAGAAAACAAAAAGGAGGAGGAAGAGATACTATACTAAGCGACTAGTTGGTTAGCTATGCTGTGTTACTTCTAGAAACAGACTAACTATATCTGTCCCTCCTATAGAGCGTAGAAACAGACTAACTAGATCTGTCCCTCCTATAGGGCGTAGAAACAGAAAGCTCATAGAAAACCATCCTTTCCTCTCTCCTTCCCCTACACCAGTCAGCTCATTGAAAAAGCATAGCTATTCCACTGTACTATGAGTACGGTAGTCTCTCTAGCCAGACAAAAACTATCCTGACCAAATCGTACTAATGTCTTGTATAAATATGCATGGACAGCAGTTATAGCAAATCATTGCTTAATTTTTTCAAGAAAATAAAAGGCATACTGATATGTAAGTGACTTTCTCACTGTACAGTATTGTGTTACACATATCTTACACGTATGGGTCCACTATTTCTCCATCCATTTATCCAAAAACATATGTTGACCATAAACTGACACCCACAGTAGGGTCTATCTTCCCTATGTCCATGAGTATGGATTACAAGGCCCAGATTGAGTTCTCAAAAGGCACAAGGTCCATTTATCATCATTTACAAGCACTTGGGTTATAATAGGGTTAGGAGGTGAAGCTGGGGCCTCTTAAAGAGCCTTCATGTCCTCTCTGGTTAAGACCGGCTCTGTGACAGAGTCAGGCAAATAAATACAAATGATCCAGTTAGAAAGAAAAATGACACACTTAACTCTCATCGCTTTTTAAAGAAGACCTGACTGACCCCTCATGGTGATATCCATCAGGGAGAGGGGGGAGAGAAGAAAGATACAAAAAGTAGAGATTGAGAAAGAGTGAGACAAAGAAAGGAGAGAAAAGGAAAAACAAATGAGCACCAGAGAGAAATAAATAAGAGTGAGATAATGAGAAGGAACAGAAGAAAGGAGAGCTGGGCCCCCCCACTGACACTCATCCTGGCAGACATCTCCTGAGGGCTGGGCCCCCCCATTGACACTCGTCCCGGCGGACATCTCCTGAGGGCTGGGCCCCCCCCACTCACACTCATCCCGGCGGACATCTCCTGAGGGCTGGCCCCCCCCCACTGACACTCATCCCAGCAGACATCTCCTGAGAGCTGGGTCCCCCCACTGACACTCACTGACACCCCCCCCCCCACTGACACTCGTCCCAGCGGACATCTCCTGAGGGCTGGGCCCCCCCCCCCCCACTGACACTCGTCCCAGCGGACATCTCCTGAGGGCTGGCCCCCCCCCCCCCACTGACACTCGTCTCGGCGGACATCTCCTGAGGGCTGGGCCCCCCCACTGACACTCGTCCCGGCGGACATCTCCTGAGGGCTGGGCCCCCACCACTGACACTCGTCCCGGCGGACATCTCCTGAGGGCTGGGCCCCCCCCACTGACACTCAACCCGGGAGACATCTCCTGAGAGCTGGGTCCCCCCACTGACACTCAACCCGGGAGACATCTCCTGAGAGCTCCTGGAATGGAGTTTTGCTCTGTTTTTACCATTCACTATCACTTCCATACTATGGCTCTACCTTTGTCATCCCTTGCCAACGCACACTAACTAACTAATGTTTGGTATTACAATCAACACGACAGAGAAGGCTGCATTGTAGTTTAGTTCTCTTTTCGACTACTCAGACCACTCATAGCTCTCGCTGCTCAGGGGATGGGTTGTTGAGGGAAAACTGAAACTTAGTCAAGATGTCCAGCCCTGTCCAAACCAGTGAAGACGAAACTGTACAGAACATCAGCAACAAAACAGAACTCTTAACCATGGCATCGAAGAACAACTTAAAGTAAAACTATTGTATTCCTAAGAGAATTTACTGTTAAAGTAAAACTGTTGTATTCCTATGATACATTACTGTTAAAGTAAAACTATTGTATTCTATGATACATTACTGTTAAAGTAAAACTATTGTATTCTATGATACATTACTGTTAAAGTAAAACTATTGTATTCCTAAGAGAATTTACTGTTAAAGTAAAACTATTGTATTCTATGATACATTACTGTTAAAGTAAAACTATTGTATTCCTAAGAGAATTTACTGTTAAAGCATCATTTGTAGTCCACACAGAAATCTACAGATTTTATGATGTGCCACAGTCTGCCCAACAGTCCTTTTACAATGTGTTCAAGTCAGTTATTCAGTCACTAAAAGGTGTGTGAGATCAGAAAGCAGAGAGGGAGGCTTTACAACCAGTACTTAGGCTTTTAAATGTGTTTATATGAGAGTGTGTGTGTGTCCGAGCAAGGACCATTTTACAGCCAGTACATAAAGGCTTTTAAGTGTGTGTGTGTGTGTGTGTGTGGGGGGGGTAGGGGGGGTTTAAGCTAAGGTTATTGACTGATGTCTGACTGCATTGACCACCATCTTGTACTGGGTGTCCAAGTTGCCTAGTTACGGACCTACGGTCTCCTGTAATGGCAGCGGGTTGATGTGCACTCGTCAGGCGGGTCAAGCCTTACCTCAGCGAGACCGCACACACACCCACACACACGCTTACACACACCTCTCTGTGCCTCACAGATAACAGAGCCTTTAAATACAGACAGGTTAGCTCTCTCACCACATCCCACATATCTGTATTGTTAGGGGTGGTTGGAAGAATATTCAATAGACTCCCAGGTTTGTTCCCAATTCCTCATTTAATGACTGTCAAAATGCAGAGTTGTGTTAGGCTTTTATCACCCAGACCAAAACTCTGCTCTAGGACTGTTTGGCTGTTGAATATGTATGTGGGGACAGAGGGATGGAGGGAGGGATGAGTGTGTCTCTTTCGCCAGCAGGGATGGGAGGAGTAGACGGAGAGGTCGACCTGTTGACCTGACTGCAAGGAGCTGGACATTATAAACAGTATACACATAGCTATAAATGAAACCCGTTTCACACACATGTCATTCAGCCGTAACCTGCACAGTGCAACATTGTGCCCAGACACTAAGAGCCAGTGTGTTGGTAAAGGTTTCACGTACTGGACCGGACCATATGACAGTCCATCTGGACTGGACCGGACCGTATGACAGTCCATCTGGACTGGACCGGACCATATGACAGTCCATCTGGACTGGACCGGACCGTATGACAGTCCATCTGGACTGGACCGGACCGTATGACAGACCATCTGGACTGGACCGGACCGTATGACAGACCATCTGGACTGGACCGGACCGTATGACAGACCATCTGGACTGGACCGGACCGTATGACAGTCCATCTGGACCGGACCGTATGACAGTCCACCTGGACCGGACCGTATGACAGTCCACCTGGACCGGACCGTATGACAGTCCATCTGGACCGGACCATATGACAGTCCATCTGGACCGGACCATATGACAGTCCATCTGGACCGGACCATATGACAGTCCATCTGGACCGGACCATATGACAGTCCATCTGGACCGGACCATATGACAGTCCATCTGGACCGGACCGTATGACAGTCCATCTGGACCGGACCGTATGACAGTCCATCTGGACTGGACCGGACCGTATGACAGTCCATCTGGACTGGACCGGACCGCATGACAGTCCATCTGGACTGGACCGGACCGCATGACAGTCCATCTGGACCGGACCGGACCGTATGACAGTCCATCTGGACTGGACCGTATGATAGTCCATCTAGACTGTGTTGGATAAGTGGTTAGAGGGACGGCATACAGAGCAGTTAGGAGAAGACACAGTCCTCTAGGGTACTGATAACTACAGGCAGAGAAGACACAGTCCTCTAGGGTACTGATAACTACAGGTAGAAAAGACACAGTCCTCTAGGGTACTGATAACAACAGGTAGAGAAGACAGTCCTCTATGGTACTGATAACTACAGGTAGAGAAGACAGTCCTCTAGGGTACTGATAGCTACAGGTAGAGAAGACAGTCCTCTATGGTACTGATAACTACAGGTAGAGAAGACACAGTCCTCTAGGGTACTGATAACTACAGGTAGAGAAGACACAGTCCTCTAGGGTACTGATAACTACAGGTAGAGAAGACACAGTCCTCTAGGGTACTGATAACTACAGGTAGAGAAGACAGTCCTCTAGGGTACTGATAACTACAGGTAGAGAAGACAGTCCTCTAAGGTACTGATAACTACAGGTAGAGAAAACACAGTCCTCTAAGGTACTGATAACTACAGGTAGAGAAGACACAGTCCTCTAAGGTACTGATAACTACAGGTAGAGAAGACACAGTCCTCTAAGGTACTGATAACTACAGGTAGAGAAGACAGTCCTCTAAGGTACTGATAACTACAGGTAGAGAAGACACAGTCCTCTAAGGTACTGAGAACTACAGGTAGAGAAGGCACAGTCCTCTAGGGTACTGATAACAACAGGTAGAGAAGACACAGTCCTCTAGGGTACTGATAACTACAGGTAGAGAAGACACAGTCCTCTAAGGTACTGAGAACTACAAGTAGAGAAGACACAGTCCTCTAAGGTACTGAGAACTACAGGTAGAGAAGACACAGTCCTCTAGGGTACTGATAACTACAGGTAGAGAAGACACAGTCCTCTAAGGTACTGATAACAACAGGTAGAGAAGACACAGTCCTCTAAGGTACTGATAACAACAGGTAGAGAAGACACAGTCCTCTAAGGTACTGATAACTACAGGTAGAGAAGACAGTCCTCTAAGGTACTGATAACTACAGGTAGAGAAGACAGTCCTCTAGGGTACCGATAACTACAGGTAGAAAAGAC
The DNA here is from genome assembly GCF_029448725.1 of Salvelinus fontinalis. Classification (NCBI taxonomy): domain Eukaryota; kingdom Metazoa; phylum Chordata; class Actinopteri; order Salmoniformes; family Salmonidae; genus Salvelinus; species Salvelinus fontinalis. Next base: position 170,526 of record NW_026600518.1, read on the forward strand.
ACAGTCCTCTAGGGCCTTGATAATTACAGGCTGAATGACAACAAGGAAAGCTCTTCAGAATTAATTCAAATACATACTCAGTATTATTGTTGTCATTCAACCTGTAGATAGCAATACCCTAAAGGGTGTCATCTACCTGTAGATAGCAATACCCTAAAGGGTGTCATCTCAACCTGAAGATAGCAATACCCTA